>NC_091062.1:71420372-71723402 GCF_000393655.2 Nicotiana sylvestris
GACTTAAGCTAGTCCAAGTATTATCTTATAGTTTATCATCCTAACAACTTAACCAACATACAAGCAAGCTTAAGCACAATTAGTAGGTTGTTATACTCACCTTAGACAGCAGCAACAACTTGGAATTTCATCCAAATACAGCCCACAACAATCCTCAATGACAACACAACCTCAAAGAGGTGTTGTTCTTCACTAGAACTAAGTTTTGATGTTGAAATATGGTGTAATCACTTTGGAATCACTTCAAACCCTTGTGATATATGTTTAGGAGGGTTAGGAGAAGTTTGGAGACGAACTTTAGTTGAAAAATGAGCAAAAATAGGCGTCCAAATCGTTTATAAATTGAAGTAGGTCAACCACCGCCTAAGTGGGTCCCATTGGGAGCTGCTTGCGCGGTCTCGCGAAAATGCGAATATCTCTCTACTCCGATGTCGTATTGACAAACGGTTTAATGCGTTAGAAACTAGACTCGTAGACCTTCAATTTGGTAGGTAGAACACCCCATTATTCCAAGTATATTTGGAGAAATTCTCAGATACATTTGACCTAAATTTCAACAAATTTATGAATGTAACTTGTGATGTCCTTTGCCAACTCTTGTTCCACAACTTGCTTGCCTTCAAAATGTAGAAAATGAATATCATACGACTAAAATAACTCATAGAATAACCTCCTTATCATGTTAATAACCCTAGTCTCACCCCAAAGTACATGTTATAACATTCGAAACTTGTCGACTTTCGACGAAACTTATTTTCTTCAATTGGTTTAGCTTCTAAGATTTCCAACCCTCTTGGTAATCGTTATTCATGATCTTAAATATTTGTAACCTCCAAGGTAACATTATTAACTTACTTTATTTTCTTCCAAATAGAATCTCATTTCCGAGCTTACATCAATGACTTACGATGTACTCTCACGTATGAAAACTTGGGGTGTAACATCATTCCCCCCTTTGGAACATTCGTCCTCGAATGTTGACTGATGCACTTATCAATTTCATAAACTATGGCTCTTACGAATACTTTAATGTTCATCTTGCCATCTAAGCAACAGTTTTGTGAATAAATCCAAACGCTTGGGCATTCCCCCCTTTTAGGCCTCTTTGTCACGCCATGACATGTGGTCGGAATTTTTCCAACATCGTAACATTTGCTACCTTATATCATGCAGTATGTACGACTGTGTCCTTATATGAGTGCCTAGCGACTCGTCTTCCCTTTTTCCTCCATCTTTTAGCCAATCTATAAGCCTCACCGTATGAACATATACAGAATTATGAAAAGCTGTCCCTCTAGAAATCTATAGGTGTATTGATGTCTTTCGCTTGGTACTTTATCGAACTTAAGACTATTGCTATCTCTTGTTTCATAGCCTTGCATATCTATCCTTATGGATTTACTACATCTAGGCAGGTTATACTATACCATAAAACTTACTTCGTTTTATAATTACCGAGGCTTGCTACCCAACTCCAGGTTACTCTCTCGCTGCTTATCCTATATGTATAAATCTAAGTCCTTTAGTGCTTCCTCATTTTTATTCATCTTAAGAATAACAAACAAATCTCATCTCATACTTTGGAACTTGTACCCATCTATTGTTTATTCACCTTAATGTTGATCTATAATCTATCACTGATAACTTGCAACCTCTTACGTAATACACTATCACTAGGGCTCACATCTTATTGGGGAACATCTGAAGTGATTTTCCTGATCCACCTAGGGATAATACTATACTTCAATAACCATATTTCATTGCATCCCAACGCGATTCATCTTATGGGGGTATTCTAATCCCGTGCAATTAATGAAATCCCTTTCTCGTTAAATCATTACTCAATCAAAGGCCTAAGAATCATCCTCTTATCTATCACAATTACACCCTTATTCTACCGCCAGGGCAACATTCCATCTCTTCTAAATGCACCTAGTCTTAGACTCCTCTGGGTTCATTCAGGCTGTATAGAGTTTTTTATTCATATGGAAATCATCAGCTCCCTTGTTTTGATGGGTTTAATCCCGAGGACATACATATTCTCGTCACCTTCTCACTCATCTTTTCATATCCTTACTCCTATCTACCTAAAACCTTGTTGCTCTACAATACTTTACCTTAGGACCTACACCGATCTATTTATACTACTCCCAACCTTCCTTTAACTTGATAGCACCATAAATTTCCTTTTGTGCCTTCTCAGTTGTCCTTAAATGTAAGCAATTACTTTTGATGGTCGTTCTATCACTTGTTGCATGAATACTTGGCTTGTCCTTTTTGCCCACGAATACTATAATTTCTTGTACCTTATATGATCTCAAACATCACCTTTGATAGCTTCTTTTTTTACCATTCATTAGCCATGATAGGTGCCACTTTCTTATGGAGTGTATACAATATTGTAGTGAGACTGTTGTTACAGGATCATTTACTCTCTAGCTCACTATGCTTAGGTGGAAACCTTCTTCCTTATTTCCTCAACTAGTCTTTCATTGTAGTACTTAGGGAGACCTTCTGGCTCTTGTAAAGTTGCGAGCTTGATATATCGTACACCCGAAGGTAATTTTCGTTATTCTTACTTGCCTATAATAATCCTTAGTTACATAAATTTATGCCTTTGTGCTCGTAGGGTTACTTCTAAGCTCAAATTTTTATTGTCTCCTTAGTGACACTCTCTCTTATTTTCATAAACCTTTAAAAGTGGTACCTTTAATTGCCTCAACTCCTATCTGAATTTTTTTCAAATGATTGCGATCTTGTATCTGCGAGACTGAATTCATTATGCTGCAGTTCACTACATTTATCTTGCATGATCTATTGATTTATCCGTGACCTCTTGTCTAGCCATAACTGGGCTCTTCCTAAATCAACTACTAATTACTCGTTGGTCCATTCTCATATATATATATATATATATATATTTATTCTGCATAATCCCTCTTGGGATATATCCTTTGTCTTAACTTATCTCTCACCACTAGCTCCAGATGTATCAAATGTCCATTCATACTTATTTATCAATAACATCCTGGACGGAAACTTTTACTGCCTCTCCCCGGTGTCGTGCTTGTATAATGTTCTGGATTCGCAACATATCTGCAGGAACTGAATAAATGCAACATCATCCCTTTCTCCTTTTTACCACATTCTTCCTTTACCATTCCATAGTTAACTGAACCGCTTAACTCCGACTTAATACCATATCACACCATATTCCCCCCTTTAGGGGAGTACTAAGATTTAGTACTACGACGATCTACCTATACTTGTTTTACCTTTTCATATTCGGCGTCTTTTCACATTATCAATGAACCTTAATCACCTTATGGTAACCTTCTGTACCAGGGATAACTAAATTTCTTACGCACGAAGGTGACACCTACGGTAACTGGCACATTTAGTCCCTTAAGATTAACTCTGCTCAGAGTGCTTGCTTTAGGTAAGCGACTTCCTAAATAACCTTTAAAGGTTATTCGTCTGTTGTCTATTCTATTATTGTTTGGAGCACGATCTTTGAAATTCTCACGATGTCGACCATTATCAAATCCTCCGGTCCCTAATTCATGTTCGGTTTTATCTTGTTCACCAGCCCATACTGATTTTTATTACTCTGGGGTCTAACCTTTCCTCCTGGTAATCACGTTGAAGTCACCAACTCATTTCTCGAAATAAAAATATGATTTTATGGCTTATACTCTTTTATTGCCTTAAGGCTTGTCACCTCTTGTATTTTCCTTCACTTTGACTATAGACTCTGTCATCGTGTCATATTTTGATTTACTGTTATCACCCCTATATCACATCTTACTCATGATGCTTCATTTATTTTCTTCTTATTCTCCGGATAATATTCTTTTTGTCTATCACTTTATTCTGAAAACTTCAACAAAAAGTTCTTTCCCTATAAGCTCCCCTAGCTTCATCTCATTAGAATGCCTAACATTCTTTTTTTTTACTCGGGGCTAGAGTCATACTAAGGTAAATATTTGTCCCTTCTAGGATCCCACTGCCTATATTCTGAAATTTTTGAATATTCCAGTATTCGTATCTGATTGTACTACTCTAGAGTTCACCATCTGGGTGTCTTAGAAGGATATCTTTTACCACATTTGTACCATCTTTCGGAAACATTGGTTAATGATAACAACCTATCCACAATTTTTGGGTTACTCTAACTCCAACTGGATCCTGATATCCCATCTTTCTCTTAAATAATATCTGTTAGCTCCCATAGAACATAACTGAGATGGGTGTGGCCAATTGTACTTACCTCTGTCATTGATGAAGGTACCAAAATGCTTATATTTCTCTGCCTGATTTGAAAATATTGATAATCTTCATTATTTGGGTGCCTTGTACCCCTCTTCACCTTACTTCTTTTACTTGTTGAAACTTGTATCTAGCTTCTGAATCCCTCATAGATTTTCACCATATTCGTGAATAGATATCCTTGCCTTAAGGCTCCTTATTAAGAAGCATACACATCTTAGTACACACACGATCTGTTGAAGACCTCATATTTACTCATCATAAGTATGATGTGAAATCGAGTTCCTCTGACTCAACTCTTTCACATCCACATGTAATCTCTTACCAACTATCTTTGTGGAAGTAGGTATCGTTGTATTATGACTAAAGTCGAATTTAGGAGTTTGAATTCTTACAACTGAGCTCTACTGCACGATCTAGAGTAAGAAGAAAGAGTGACAGACCTAAATGCCCTGTAGCCTCCTGCTTATAAGTGTGGTGCACAACACACCCATAAACAAGACTCTACTAGACACGGCTTGTAGACTCCCTAGGACAGAACTGCTCTGATACCACTTCTGTCACGACCCAAACCGAAGGGCCGCGACGGGCACCCGGTGCCTTACTCAACCGAGTACCAACGTAACATATCTTTCTTATCATGTTATCATGAGTAAATGAGCTAGAAAACTCGTCCTGAGATAACAAGAATAAAACATAAGGGAATAGTCAACATATGAAGACCCAACATGATATACAAACTAATATATGTGACATACGGGCCTATAAGGCCGACATGACCATTAGTAAACTCGAAACATAGGCCGACAAGGCCATACAATTATCCATACACCTGACATATGTCTACAAGCCTCTAAGAGTACATAAAATCATAAAGGTCGGGACAGGGCCCCGCCATATCAATCAATACATATCCAAAGCATACTGACCAAATAGGCAACTCCGGAGCAAGTGGAGTGCACCAACACCTTCGCTGAGCTGATAGCCTACTAGGAGGACTGTCAACCTATCAATCGGGACCTGCGGGCATGAAATGCAGCGTCCCCAGGCAAAAGGGACGTCAGTACGAATAAAGTACCGAGTATGTTAGGCAGGAAAGCATAAACAAGAACAGTAATGTAAAGAGAGAGATAAAGGAGATACAACCTGTAACATCAGAGTGCCTCTGGGGGTTACTGATATGAAATGCATAATACATATATATACATAAACTTTTTAAAACATTCGCCTCTGTGGGCATCATCATCATATCGTACCCGGCCTCAAAGAGGACTCGGTAAAAGCGTACCCGACCATCATAAGGTTCGGTAGAATCGTACCCGGCCACGTGGAGCTCGGTAAACCCAACTGATCAGTGGTTGCACAATAGGTGCCGTACCCGGCCGACTATAGCGCGGCTCGGTAGAGTAAAATAGATACTATATATAATGCATGCTAGACTCATGGAATCATCTTCTAAACCTTTTGGAGTGACTTAAGAACATTATGGACATCCCTACCATCAATATGAACCTTAGTAGGATTTAAGGATCATACACACTTGTTTAGAATAATTTTATAAGGAAAGAACAACATGGACAACCTTAGTTGCTAGGAGTAGAGTCATTATGAAATAGCGTATCGTTTATGTTCATTTCATTTTAGACCATGCCAAAAGAAAGAAGAAAGTGCCTTAACATACCTTAAACCCGTTGAGTCCTTAATCCCTTCCAAGCAACTCTTCAAACAAGTCAACTCAATCTATCATAGTATAAGGAGATTCAAAATCAGTGCTGAGCAAAGGCTAAGTCTATAACTTAAGCTAGTAGCTCGTTTACGTAAATTTGGGCAGCATCTCCATTGTAACAAGGGCCTCCTCCAATACCATATACCAACAACAATGACCAGAGCAATCCATCAATACATAATTATCAATATCAAGACACCATATAACCACAACAAGTCACAACTACATTACGACGAGCGGCAAACTCCGATTGGAATCCGTATACCCCTTATCAATCCTTATAGACTTCTTACTTCAACATAAAAGTATCATTAACTTGATAATGAAGTCATTAATCAATGATTCCAGCCTTATACCATATATTTATAACAACGAAAATAATCCACAACTTCAACTATCCCCAACTAGCAACTTTATTCACTAGTTCAGGTCTAGCCCATCCATTTAACTTAATCAATATCAAGATAACCTTAGGCACAAGCAAGAACATAATATACATACCTCCTACAGTAACTTCAAGTCAAAATCCAAGTTATATTCATTTTACAACAACCCTTAATAGCAATACAACACCATAGAAGTGACTTAAGCTAGTCCAAGTATTATCTTATAGTTTATCATCCTAACAACTTAACCAACATACAAGCAAGCTTAAGCACAATTAGTAGGTTGTTATACTCACCTTAGACAGCAGCAACAACTTGGAATTTCATCCAAATACAGCCCACAACAATCCTCAATGACAACACAACCTCAAAGAGGTGTTGTTCTTCACTAGAACTAAGTTTTGATGTTGAAATATGGTGTAATCACTTTGGAATCACTTCAAACCCTTGTGATATATGTTTAGGAGGGTTAGGAGAAGTTTGGAGACGAACTTTAGTTGAAAAATGAGCAAAAATAGGCGTCCAAATCGTTTATAAATTGAAGTAGGTCAACCACCGCCTAAGTGGGTCCCATTGGGAGCTGCTTGCGCGGTCTCGCGAAAATGCGAATATCTCTCTACTCCGATGTCGTATTGACAAACGGTTTAATGCGTTAGAAACTAGACTCGTAGACCTTCAATTTGGTAGGTAGAACACCCCATTATTCCAAGTATATTTGGAGAAATTCTCAGATACATTTGACCTAAATTTCAACAAATTTATGAATGTAACTTGTGATGTCCTTTGCCAACTCTTGTTCCACAACTTGCTTGCCTTCAAAATGTAGAAAATGAATATCATACGACTAAAATAACTCATAGAATAACCTCCTTATCATGTTAATAACCCTAGTCTCACCCCAAAGTACATGTTATAACATTCGAAACTTGTCGACTTTCGACGAAACTTATTTTCTTCAATTGGTTTAGCTTCTAAGATTTCCAACCCTCTTGGTAATCGTTATTCATGATCTTAAATATTTGTAACCTCCAAGGTAACATTATTAACTTACTTTATTTGCTTCCAAATAGAATCTCATTTCCGAGCTTACATCAATGACTTACGATGTACTCTCACGTATGAAAACTTGGGGTGTAACATCATTCCCCCCTTTGGAACATTCGTCCTCGAATGTTGACTGATGCACTTATCAATTTCATAAACTATGGCTCTTACGAATACTTTAATGTTCATCTTGCCATCTAAGCAACAGTTTTGTGAATAAATCCAAACGCTTGGGCATTCCCCCCTTTTAGGCCTCTTTGTCACGCCATGACATGTGGTCGGAATTTTTCCAACATCGTAACATTTGCTACCTTATATCATGCAGTATGTACGACTGTGTCCTTATATGAGTGCCTAGCGACTCGTCTTCCCTTTTTCCTCCATCTTTTAGCCAATCTATAAGCCTCACCGTATGAACATATACAGAATTATGAAAAGCTGTCCCTCTAGAAATCTATAGGTGTATTGATGTCTTTCGCTTGGTACTTTATCGAACTTAAGACTATTGCTATCTCTTGTTTCATAGCCTTGCATATCTATCCTTATGGATTTACTACATCTAGGCAGGTTATACTATACCATAAAACTTACTTCGTTTTATAATTACCGAGGCTTGCTACCCAACTCCAGGTTACTCTCTCGCTGCTTATCCTATATGTATAAATCTAAGTCCTTTAGTGCTTCCTCATTTTTATTCATCTTAAGAATAACAAAAAAATCTCATCTCATACTTTGGAACTTGTACCCATCTATTGTTTATTCACCTTAATGTTGATCTATAATCTATCACTGATAACTTGCAACCTCTTACGTAATACACTATCACTAGGGCTCACATCTTATTGGGGAACATCTGAAGTGATTTTCCTGATCCACCTAGGGATAATACTATACTTCAATAACCATATTTCATTGCATCCCAACGCGATTCATCTTATGGGGGTATTCTAATCCCGTGCAATTAATGAAATCCCTTTCTCGTTAAATCATTACTCAATCAAAGGCCTAAGAATCATCCTCTTATCTATCACAATTACACCCTTATTCTACCGCCAGGGCAACATTCCATCTCTTCTAAATGCACCTAGTCTTAGACTCCTCTGGGTTCATTCAGGCTGTATAGAGTTTTTTATTCATATGGAAATCATCAGCTCCCTTGTTTTGATGGGTTTAATCCCGAGGACATACATATTCTCGTCACCTTCTCACTCATCTTTTCATATCCTTACTCCTATCTACCTAAAACCTTGTTGCTCTACAATACTTTACCTTAGGACCTACACCGATCTATTTATACTACTCCCAACCTTCCTTTAACTTGATAGCACCATAAATTTCCTTTTGTGCCTTCTCAGTTGTCCTTAAATGTAAGCAATTACTTTTGATGGTCGTTCTATCACTTGTTGCATGAATACTTGGCTTGTCCTTTTTGCCCACGAATACTATAATTTCTTGTACCTTATATGATCTCAAACATCACCTTTGATAGCTTCTTTTTTTACCATTCATTAGCCATGATAGGTGCCACTTTCTTATGGAGTGTATACAATATTGTAGTGAGACTGTTGTTACAGGATCATTTACTCTCTAGCTCACTATGCTTAGGTGGAAACCTTCTTCCTTATTTCCTCAACTAGTCTTTCATTGTAGTACTTAGGGAGACCTTCTGGCTCTTGTAAAGTTGCGAGCTTGATATATCGTACACCCGAAGGTAATTTTCGTTATTCTTACTTGCCTATAATAATCCTTAGTTACATAAATTTATGCCTTTGTGCTCGTAGGGTTACTTCTAAGCTCAAATTTTTATTGTCTCCTTAGTGACACTCTCTCTTATTTTCATAAACCTTTAAAAGTGGTACCTTTAATTGCCTCAACTCCTATCTGAATTTTTTTCAAATGATTGCGATCTTGTATCTGCGAGACTGAATTCATTATGCTGCAGTTCACTACATTTATCTTGCATGATCTATTGATTTATCCGTGACCTCTTGTCTAGCCATAATTGGGCTCTTCCTAAATCAACTACTAATTACTCGTTGGTCCATTCTCATATATATATATATATATATATATATATATATATATATATATTTATTCTGCATAATCCCTCTTGGGATATATCCTTTGTCTTAACTTATCTCTCACCACTAGCTCCAGATGTATCAAATGTCCATTCATACTTATTTATCAATAACATCCTGGACGGAAACTTTTACTGCCTCTCCCCGGTGTCGTGCTTGTATAATGTTCTGGATTCGCAACATATCTGCAGGAACTGAATAAATGCAACATCATCCCTTTCTCCTTTTTACCACATTCTTCCTTTACCATTCCATAGTTAACTGAACCGCTTAACTCCGACTTAATACCATATCACACCATATTCCCCCCTTTAGGGGAGTACTAAGATTTAGTACTACGACGATCTACCTATACTTGTTTTACCTTTTCATATTCGGCGTCTTTTCACATTATCAATGAACCTTAATCACCTTATGGTAACCTTCTGTACCAGGGATAACTAAATTTCTTACGCACGAAGGTGACACCTACGGTAACTGGCACATTTAGTCCCTTAAGATTAACTCTGCTCAGAGTGCTTGCTTTAGGTAAGCGACTTCCTAAATAACCTTTAAAGGTTATTCGTCTGTTGTCTATTCTATTATTGTTTGGAGCACGATCTTTGAAATTCTCACGATGTCGACCATTATCAAATCCTCCGGTCCCTAATTCATGTTCGGTTTTATCTTGTTCACCAGCCCATACTGATTTTTATTACTCTGGGGTCTAACCTTTCCTCCTGGTAATCACGTTGAAGTCACCAACTCATTTCTCGAAATAAAAATATGATTTTATGGCTTATACTCTTTTATTGCCTTAAGGCTTGTCACCTCTTGTATTTTCCTTCACTTTGACTATAGACTCTGTCATCGTGTCATATTTTGATTTACTGTTATCACCCCTATATCACATCTTACTCATGATGCTTCATTTATTTTCTTCTTATTCTCCGGATAATATTCTTTTTGTCTATCACTTTATTCTGAAAACTTCAACAAAAAGTTCTTTCCCTATAAGCTCCCCTAGCTTCATCTCATTAGAATGCCTAACATTCTTTTTTTTTACTCGGGGCTAGAGTCATACTAAGGTAAATATTTGTCCCTTCTAGGATCCCACTGCCTATATTCTGAAATTTTTGAATATTCCAGTATTCGTATCTGATTGTACTACTCTAGAGTTCACCATCTGGGTGTCTTAGAAGGATATCTTTTACCACATTTGTACCATCTTTCGGAAACATTGGTTAATGATAACAACCTATCCACAATTTTTGGGTTACTCTAACTCCAACTGGATCCTGATATCCCATCTTTCTCTTAAATAATATCTGTTAGCTCCCATAGAACATAACTGAGATGGGTGTGGCCAATTGTACTTACCTCTGTCATTGATGAAGGTACCAAAATGCTTATATTTCTCTGCCTGATTTGAAAATATTGATAATCTTCATTATTTGGGTGCCTTGTACCCCTCTTCACCTTACTTCTTTTACTTGTTGAAACTTGTATCTAGCTTCTGAATCCCTCATAGATTTTCACCATATTCGTGAATAGATATCCTTGCCTTAAGGCTCCTTATTAAGAAGCATACACATCTTAGTACACACACGATCTGTTGAAGACCTCATATTTACTCATCATAAGTATGATGTGAAATCGAGTTCCTCTGACTCAACTCTTTCACATCCACATGTAATCTCTTACCAACTATCTTTGTGGAAGTAGGTATCGTTGTATTATGACTAAAGTCGAATTTAGGAGTTTGAATTCTTACAACTGAGCTCTACTGCACGATCTAGAGTAAGAAGAAAGAGTGACAGACCTAAATGCCCTGTAGCCTCCTGCTTATAAGTGTGGTGCACAACACACCCATAAACAAGACTCTACTAGACACGGCTTGTAGACTCCCTAGGACAGAACTGCTCTGATACCACTTCTGTCACGACCCAAACCGAAGGGCCGCGACGGGCACCCGGTGCCTTACTCAACCGAGTACCAACGTAACATATCTTTCTTATCATGTTATCATGAGTAAATGAGCTAGAAAACTCGTCCTGAGATAACAAGAATAAAACATAAGGGAATAGTCAACATATGAAGACCCAACATGATATACAAACTAATATATGTGACATACGGGCCTATAAGGCCGACATGACCATTAGTAAACTCGAAACATAGGCCGACAAGGCCATACAATTATCCATACACCTGACATATGTCTACAAGCCTCTAAGAGTACATAAAATCATAAAGGTCGGGACAGGGCCCCGCCATATCAATCAATACATATCCAAAGCATACTGACCAAATAGGCAACTCCGGAGCAAGTGGAGTGCACCAACACCTTCGCTGAGCTGATAGCCTACTAGGAGGACTGTCAACCTATCAATCGGGACCTGCGGGCATGAAATGCAGCGTCCCCAGGCAAAAGGGACGTCAGTACGAATAAAGTACCGAGTATGTTAGGCAGGAAAGCATAAACAAGAACAGTAATGTAAAGAGAGAGATAAAGGAGATACAACCTGTAACATCAGAGTGCCTCTGGGGGTTACTGATATGAAATGCATAATACATATATATACATAAACTTTTTAAAACATTCGCCTCTGTGGGCATCATCATCATATCGTACCCGGCCTCAAAGAGGACTCGGTAAAAGCGTACCCGACCATCATAAGGTTCGGTAGAATCGTACCCGGCCACGTGGAGCTCGGTAAACCCAACTGATCAGTGGTTGCACAATAGGTGCCGTACCCGGCCGACTATAGCGCGGCTCGGTAGAGTAAAATAGATACTATATATAATGCATGCTAGACTCATGGAATCATCTTCTAAACCTTTTGGAGTGACTTAAGAACATTATGGACATCCCTACCATCAATATGAACCTTAGTAGGATTTAAGGATCATACACACTTGTTTAGAATAATTTTATAAGGAAAGAACAACATGGACAACCTTAGTTGCTAGGAGTAGAGTCATTATGAAATAGCGTATCGTTTATGTTCATTTCATTTTAGACCATGCCAAAAGAAAGAAGAAAGTGCCTTAACATACCTTAAACCCGTTGAGTCCTTAATCCCTTCCAAGCAACTCTTCAAACAAGTCAACTCAATCTATCATAGTATAAGGAGATTCAAAATCAGTGCTGAGCAAAGGCTAAGTCTATAACTTAAGCTAGTAGCTCGTTTACGTAAATTTGGGCAGCATCTCCATTGTAACAAGGGCCTCCTCCAATACCATATACCAACAACAATGACCAGAGCAATCCATCAATACATAATTATCAATATCAAGACACCATATAACCACAACAAGTCACAACTACATTACGACGAGCGGCAAACTCCGATTGGAATCCGTATACCCCTTATCAATCCTTATAGACTTCTTACTTCAACATAAAAGTATCATTAACTTGATAATGAAGTCATTAATCAATGATTCCAGCCTTATACCATATATTTATAACAACGAAAATAATCCACAACTTCAACTATCCCCAACTAGCAACTTTATTCACTAGTTCAGGTCTAGCCCATCCATTTAACTTAATCAATATCAAGATAACCTTAGGCACAAGCAAGAACATAATATACATACCTCCTACAGTAACTTCAAGTCAAAATCCAAGTTATATTCATTTTACAACAACCCTTAATAGCAATACAACACCATAGAAGTGACTTAAGCTAGTCCAAGTATTATCTTATAGTTTATCATCCTAACAACTTAACCAACATACAAGCAAGCTTAAGCACAATTAGTAGGTTGTTATACTCACCTTAGACAGCAGCAACAACTTGGAATTTCATCCAAATACAGCCCACAACAATCCTCAATGACAACACAACCTCAAAGAGGTGTTGTTCTTCACTAGAACTAAGTTTTGATGTTGAAATATGGTGTAATCACTTTGGAATCACTTCAAACCCTTGTGATATATGTTTAGGAGGGTTAGGAGAAGTTTGGAGACGAACTTTAGTTGAAAAATGAGCAAAAATAGGCGTCCAAATCGTTTATAAATTGAAGTAGGTCAACCACCGCCTAAGTGGGTCCCATTGGGAGCTGCTTGCGCGGTCTCGCGAAAATGCGAATATCTCTCTACTCCGATGTCGTATTGACAAACGGTTTAATGCGTTAGAAACTAGACTCGTAGACCTTCAATTTGGTAGGTAGAACACCCCATTATTCCAAGTATATTTGGAGAAATTCTCAGATACATTTGACCTAAATTTCAACAAATTTATGAATGTAACTTGTGATGTCCTTTGCCAACTCTTGTTCCACAACTTGCTTGCCTTCAAAATGTAGAAAATGAATATCATACGACTAAAATAACTCATAGAATAACCTCCTTATCATGTTAATAACCCTAGTCTCACCCCAAAGTACATGTTATAACATTCGAAACTTGTCGACTTTCGACGAAACTTATTTTCTTCAATTGGTTTAGCTTCTAAGATTTCCAACCCTCTTGGTAATCGTTATTCATGATCTTAAATATTTGTAACCTCCAAGGTAACATTATTAACTTACTTTATTTGCTTCCAAATAGAATCTCATTTCCGAGCTTACATCAATGACTTACGATGTACTCTCACGTATGAAAACTTGGGGTGTAACAGTAAGGCCATCAACGAACCTCCTGATCCTCTCCCTATCAGTGGTAACTAGCCAAACCGCATGATGGGCCAGCTCAAAAAACCTCATCTCGTACTGCATCACAGTCATATCATCCTGATGCAACTGCTCAAACTGTCTGCGTAGCTCCTCTCTGCGAGATTGCGGCACATACTTCTCCAAGAAGAGAACAGAGAACTGCTGCCATGTAAGTGGCGCTGCACCAACCGCCCTATGCCTCTCATAAGACTCCTACCAGGTGAAGGCATCTCCAGTGAACTAAAAAGTAGTGAATGATACCCCACTGGTCTCCAAAATACCTGCTATACGAAGGATCCTCTGACATCTGTACGAGAAACTCTAGGCATCCTCCGAATCTGCCCCGCTGAAAGATGGAGGCTGAAGTCTACCAAACCTCTCTAGTCTTCGCTGCTCATCATCAGTCATAGAAGGAACCACATGGGCCTGAGCAGCTGCCACCAGCTGGGCTAGTAGTGCCCCCGGTGTTTGGAGTCCCTACATCACCTGCTCTAGTGTGCAGATGGCGGGAGTTTGAGTACCTTCCCCGGCCTGAAAAGTGGCTGCTACGGCCAGAACAGAGACTGCCTGAGCAAGACTGGTGCACATGGTCAAAATATGAGCTAAGGCCTCATAAAGGCCTGGAATCACGATGCGCATAGTTGGTGCCTGAGCTGGTCCCGCTGGCACATCCACAACTAGGACCTGATCCTGAACTAGGGCAACTGGTGGATCTGTAGGTGTTGCCCTAGCTGTTGTGCGAGCTGCACCTCTGCCCCTACCACGGCCTCTACCATGACCTCAGCCTCTTGCAACCCTAACTGGTGGTACTGGTGGTTGTCTGTCCTACCCAGTAGCACGTGTCCTCACCATCTGTGAGAGAATAGAATAATAAAAGTTTAGTTACTAGAATCAACAGATTCGCACGACAAGAATTCAAAGATGTGAAGTTTTCTAAGGTTCGACCTCCTCTCGAAGATAAGTACAGACGTCTTCGTATAGATCTGCAAGACTCTACTAAACCTTCTCATGACTCGTGAGACCTACGTAGCCTAGGCTCTAATAGTAACTTGTCACGATCCAAAAATTAAACCGTCGTGATGGCACCTATCACAGTACTAGGCAAACCGACATTTTTAAAACACTTTCAACATTTAACAGAAATAAATGAAGACATTTAAAATAACTAGAGTTTTTTATAAAAACGGGGTAAACCCAAATCATAAGAGCGGAAAATAGTCCAATATTCGGGTGTCACTAAGTCATGAGCATCTAAAAAACAAGTCTAAGATTAGAGTCTACAACAGTCTATGTCAAAATGCCAATACAGAAAAGAAAAGATAACAAGAAATCTGAGACAAGGACTACGAACGCCGACAACTACCTCGTAAGTCTACGATACTCAACCACGCATGAGATCAACGTCCATCGTGTCCGGAAACACCTGGATCTACACATGAGGTGCAAGGAGTAACGTGAGTACATCTAACTCAGTAAGTAACAATAGTAAATAAGGAACTGAAGGGAGTGACGAGGTACACAATTATAGTTCATTTTCAGTAATTTCAGCAAAGAATAGACATGCTTTCAAATACGGCAGTTTAAGTCAAATTAGTTTTATACAGTTCAAGTTCAAGTAAACCGGATATAAAGTCTTTCAGAAATTTCACAAAAATGACAGATAGCAACTAAGTGCAACAACAACAAAGGAAAGCAGGTACAGCCTCTCAGGGCAATTGTCACTCAACTCATCTCCACAGCTCAATCACTTAGCTCTCAGCCTTCAATACTCACAATGAATAGGTGCTTGCGCTCACTAGAGGTGTACAGACTCCGGAGGGGCTCCTACAACCCAAGCACTATAATTTGCACGGCCAACTCACGTGCTATAATATCATATCAAGATTCGCACGGATAACTCACGTGCTATAGTATCATATCAGGATCCACACGAACAACTCACGTGCTACAGTATCAATACCTCACCTTCAGGCCCTCGGCCTCACTCAGTCATCAACCTACCTAGTTTCTCGGGTTCTCAGAAATCATATAAATCAGCCCAAACAGAGATAATAACATGTATCAACAAGGAAAAAGAAGAGATGGAGGTATGATACGCAAGAAAATTAGTGAGTACAAGACAACAATTAGCAGTTAATTCAGCAAGTACACGACCTCTGTGAGTCCCAATAGTGATGTCATATAGCCTAAGCATGATTTTAACATGGATTTCAGTCGAATTGCTATAACACTGAGAGAAGCATATAGCTAATAGTAAGTTATTCCAATTTACGGTTCCACGGGACGAACCAAGTCACAATTCCCACGGTGCATGCCCACACACCCATCACCTAGAATATGCGTTACCTCCAAAATAATCACATAGCATAACATCCAGGGTTTCATACCCTTAGGACAAGATTTAAACTGTTACTTATCTCAATCCGAGTAAAATGCTACTCCAAAATGCCTTTTCCTCGCGAGTCGACCTCCAAATATCCCGAATCTAGCCACAAGTAGTACAATACAATTAATATAGGCTAAAGAGACCAATTCCACAAGAAAACTACTTAATTAGAGCAAAAACTCCGAAAAGGCCTGAACCTAGGCCCACGTCTCGAAATCCGACAAAAGTTACAAAACTCGAAAGCCCATTCACTCACGAGTCTAACCATACCAAATTTACTCAAATTTGATAACAATATCCCATTCAACCTCAAAAATCCATCTCAAGAACACTTCCTCTTTTCCCCAATTTTCACCCCAAATCACAAATTAGATGATGAAATTAAAGACGTAATTATGGGATTTAGCCTAAACCAAGTAAGAATCACTTACCCCAATGTTTTTCCTTGAAAACTCTCTCAAGAATCGCCTCTCCCCAAGCTCAAATTCGTAAAAAATGGAAAATGGGATGCAACCCCCTTATTTTATAACTTAAAGTTTCTGTCCAGGTTGCCCTCGGTCTTGCCCTCGGTTCTGCCCTCGATTTTACCCTCCCGATTCTGGCCTCGATAATGACCTTGATCATCACCTCAATTTTTGACCCCAATTTTGACAGATGAAGGAAACCAGAAGAATCACAGCAGCATATATCAGCCATCAACCAAAGTCCAAAAATGATCCGTTAACCACCCAAAACTCACCTGAGGCCCTCGGGACCTCAACCAAGCATACCAACAAGTCCAAAAACATCATACAAACTTAGTCGAATATTCAAATCACCTCAAACAACATCAAAAACATTAATTACCCACGGATCCAAGCCTAATGAACTTCGAAATTTTCAAATTTTACAAAGAATGTCAAAACATATCATATCACGTCTGATTGACCTCAAATTTTGTACACACATCATAAATGTCACCGCGAACCTACTCCAACTTCCAGAAATCCAATCCGACCCGATATCAAAAAGTCTACACCCGGTCAAGATTTCTAAAATTCTAACTTTCGACATTTCAAGCCTAATTCTACTACGGACCTCCAAAACACAATCCGGACGTGCTCCTAAATCCAAAATCGCCTAACGGGGCTAACAGAACCATGAAAATTCAAATCCGAGGTCATTTACACATAAGTCAACATTCGTTCAACCTTTCCAACTTAAGCTTTCAAATAAGACATTAAGTATCTTAATTCATTCTGAAATCACTCTAGACTCGAACCAACTAACTCGATAAGTCATAATAAAGCCATAGAACACAAAAGAAGCAGAAAAAGGGGGAACGAGGCTACAACTCTCGAAACGACCGTCCGGATCATTACAAAACCACATTGGTGCTCTTAGTTTTCTCGACGGATTCTGCTTAGTCAACAATCCATCATATAAGGAAGATATGCAAATAAATCAGGTAACGACCAAGGTAATTTCAAGTAAAAATGAAATACAATAACCAAATATCAATCTATTGCGGATAGTCACCCGATAAAAATAGAATTCATATCACGGCTCTTAGGCCCACGTCAGAATCTCAGCAACCGAACCAAACCAAACTAGCTTTCCCAGAGCTCACATCAACCAGAAACCCGTCGGTTTCTTACAATTTGCATGTACACCATCAAAAGAGAATCATGAGAGGGTGACCATAGGGGGATGGATCCATATCCACACGCTTCACGGATAACTCACGTGCTTCATGGATAACTCACATGCTAATAATATCATCCGTATGGACAACTCACATGCCAATAATATTAATATATGGATCCGAATGGATAACTCATATGTTGCACAGACAACTCCCATGCCAATAATATCAACCGCACGGATAACTCACGTGCCGATAATCACAATTCACATGATGTGGTCACATGCATAACAACATAATCCACCAAACATGGTCACATACATGATAACGTAATCCGCCCAGCGTGGTCATAGACATTTAGTACAAATCATATCACACAAAAGCAAATAAACAAGACTATATTATGTGATCATGAATATTAGGTTCATGCTCCTGGACTGGTATAAATGTCATGATAAGGTGTATGCATGTGCAAAGTGTGCTATCATAGCTCAAATCGACAATTTCATCATGAAAATAGCAATTATCAAGTTCATTCAGGGGATTAGCCTCTATGTAACCTCAAACATAGATCAAATAGTTCACATCAGGGTTACAAATATGAGACACATCATAACATAAAGCTTAATTATAACGACCTAGCCAGTCGTTTTGAGCTTTAGCATTCTATATGATGGTTTGAGACTTTGAGTAGCTTCATATTATGTATTATGACTTGTGTGTATGGCTGGTTTCGATTTTCAAGTGGTTCGGGATTGATTTGAAAGAATGATTCTCGTTTTAGAAGCTTTTAGTCGGAATAGTTGACCAAGGTTTGACTTTTGGGTAAATGGACTTGGAATCCAGTTTTAGTTATTCCAATACAAAGTTTGGTTAAATTCCGATGATTTTTGGATAAGTTTTGGTTGTATGGTGATTGTTTTCGATTTCGACGTCAATTTGAGCATAAAGGTTACCATATTGAGCAAACGACCTTTGACTCGTGTTTCGACTAAACTATTATATCCGTATCATAATTTTTGAATTATAGCAACGTATATCATCAAGTTTCGACATCGTATAAGGAATTTATGGTCGTTTTACTAAGAATTGGGTTGCCAGATTTTTTTCCAGATTAATTACGAAATTATTACTGAATTCGTATTTAATAATATGCACTATTTCCATATATTGAAACCAACATACCTCCTTTATTATAAGGTCAAATGAAGTGATTCAAAAGCCTAACATGACTGGAATTTCACGAGGAATCCATTGGAGGCATCAAAAGTGAGTTTCAGGTTTGTTTGTCATAAGAAATGAGACAGAATAGTTGGTGAGTTTTGGCTATTAATGTTGTTGGAGTTTTTCTCATCTTGAAAGTTTGTGATTGGGAGAATTCATGTATGTTCTTCAAGTTTCCTCCATGGGGTAAGGTATAAACCATAACCTAAGTGTTTCTCTTTGATTCATTCCCTTTGTTTAAGCTTTAATCCATGATTTTAATTGAAAACCCATTTAATTTTTTAAATCAAGACCTAGGGTTATGTACTAAATTTTAAAAATTAAAAATGCGTTAGAGGCATTTATTTCTCGATTCCTTTTGGGTTTTTATGCTATATTAGGAGAACAACATACTTGAATTTGGCGAGTTTTGGAGGAGTATTTCGGGAGATATGGGACCCAACTAGTGTGGGTTGGACTCTTGGGTTGAACACCCAAGAGCGATGTTTTGGATAATTGATTGAATTATCGGAATCTGATTGAGTCGGTTTTCATTCGTGTGATCTTGTATTCATCCGAGCTTCTCTCGGGTATGCTTGGATTCGGAATCCAAGGCGAGCCTGTCATTGACTTTTGTTGACTTTTTGGTTGACTTTGGGCTTTTGATTAAAGATTCTACCTTTATCGATTGGGTTTGTTTCCTTTGGAAATATTTGATGTTCTTTAGTTACTTTTGGCTAGTTTCGAATCGTTCAGAGGTCGGTACACGTGGGATGTCATTTTTAGAGTATCATTTGGCTTGCTTGGTATTGGATTCGGCTTTCTAAACTTGGTGATGAGGGTATGAATCCCAGAACATACGAGCTATGTGTTTGGTGTTGAGTTGACACACATGCTAGGTGACGGGTATGTGGGCGTGCACCGTGTGAATTATGACTCGGTTGATTTTGTGATACTATGTAGTTACCTAATCTTGTTTCTATCCATGAAATTTCTACGTGGTAGAGAAATTGAGCTGTGAACCATGTCAGAAATCTTGTTTAGGCTATATGCTTGTTCTGTTGGGACCCACTGACGTCATCTCTGCTGTTGAGTTAGTTTCTTAAATTGCAGTTACATACTCAGTCATATTCATTCATTCACATATCATATCTCAGTCTCTGTTATCCTTTGTTGTCATATCATGTTATCATTGTTTGGGCTAATTGGCATGAGACTTGTGAGCCCAAGAGGATGGAGAGATAGATGACTGAGTTGGAGCCTGAGAGCCGTGTTGTGTGAGATATTATGGATCAGGTTGTACACCGCATTTTGCCATATTGGCATTACATATACTATTATATTATGGATCGGGCTGTATGCAGCAGCATGCCTTATAGGCTTTATTATTATTGATGGGATCGAGTTGCATGCCGCAACAAGTTTTATTGATTGATGGGATTGGTTTGCACGTTGTAGCAGGACATGTTAGCTTATATTAGTGCTTTGGCAGGATCCACCTCTTTGGAGTCTGACATACCAGCAGTGAGCGCAAGAACCGTACAGTGCTGAGTGACTGAGTGTGCTGAGTGATTAAACGTGATGAGTGAGGGTTCAAGACAGTGAGATTGAGTACTTTAAGAGTGTGAGTACATGAGTTCATCACTATGATGCATTGCATTTTACATGCATACTCGGCATACAGGCATAGAGATGCATTTCCTCATGCTACACGGTTTTGTGACATTCATGATTTCACATGCACGTTGAAATGTAGGCATAGAGATGTACTTTCCTCATGATATTCGAGAATGATATATCTTATCTGTTGTTAAAAGATTTTGGGAGAAATTACAGTTTTTGATTTACTTATATTTTGGTGATTTCGGTAAAAGATTTGGGTTTAAATGTTAAACTTGAAAGGTATGCCTATTTTTTTGTAACTGTGAACGAGTTATATGTCATATCTTTGAGTTATTACTTGTGGTGCTTTTATTATATTGTTACAAGTTTTTCTGGGCTAGTGGTGTTGGACTCTAACCGTTGTGCAAGCTCGTCACTACTTTCAACCTATGATTAGGTTTGTTACTTATTGAGTACATGAGGTCGGTTGTACTCATACTATACTTCTGCACCTTGCGTGCAGATTTTGGAGCTGAAGCTGCTGCGAGTGGCGGGAGCTGGTATTTAAGATGTACCTGAGTTTCGGTTATAATTCCCTCTTATTCTTGGTAGCTTTAGATTTATAAATCTGCTTATGTACGCTACAAATAGATGATGTATTTATTTCATACCAACTTTGTAAACTCTAAGTCTTAGGAACTCATGATTTGTACTACCAGTCCTTGGGGAATTGTATAAAATTCAGTTATTTTATTTTTGACATTTATCATTATCATTATATTGTGGTTTGTTGTTAATTGGCTTACCCTGCAGGTTGGGTTAGGTACCATCACAACTAGTTGAATTTTGGGTCGTGCTGAGTTAGTATTAGAGCTCTAGGTTCATAGGTTCTACGAGTTATGAGTAAGTATCTAGTAGAGTCTTATGGATTGGTATGATGACGCCCATACCTATCTTCGAGAGACTACATGGTATTTAGGATAAACATCCCCTCTTTCTTTCCTTATCGTGCGACATTGATTTAGCTTAATCGCAGCTCTTTGAATTTCTTCTACTCACTCGTATGTGCATGTGAGCCCTCGATATCAGTTGTACATCGATGGCTTGTGGATTCCATGGATGAGGTGCGAGATATGTTTTCTGTGTTTTGGTGATAGGTCAGTCTAGAGGACTTGAGGCCCAGTTTGGACTACAGCTTAGGCTCGGTAGTTTCAGTTGTGTGAGCATGTATTTTTGGATTTTTATGTCCAGTGGTTCCCTATGAGTAGTACTCGTGGCTCGGTGAGTGGTTGGATGGCTATATGATAAGTAGGATGTGACTGCGGGATATGATTAGTTGATTTGAATGTGACAGGAAGAGTTTGCTTGAGATGTGAAAAGGAATATTGGATGCTCGATTTCTGTGGATGTGTCATATAGTCTTAAGTTATGAAGGTTTTTGAGAGATTATTTTGTGTTATTTTATTTGTGGAATGAAGTAGATTTTCATGTCTTATTGATGAGTTCAGACTCAGGAAGATTAAGTGATTGCGTTGTAGTTGTGGCTATGAAAGGGTCTAGAGAGATGTCAGTTTGAATCTAAGCAGGTGGGTTATCACTTGCGGGATAATCTACAAATGTGTGATCCTTATAATATTGTGTGGAGGATTTCTTTTATTCCGGTGGGTATAGGTGTTGCGATTTGAGTTTGGATTGGTTGAGAAAGTTGACCTAACCATCATGAGGATGAATGCGAGCTTAACAAATGATTTGGGGTATTATATGGTGTGTGTTACATGAGCTTATGAAGGATTTAGTTGAATATCACTATGGTATTATGACAGTAATAGAGTATGGGCATTGTGAGTTATTAAGTGTTTTATTCTACGGCTTTGAGCCAAGTGGGGGAGTCTACTATTGAAGATTTGATTGCATAGTTACATGTTGTATTGGTTTTGGTCTAAGGCATACTTGTGGATCGGTTATGACTTGCAGAGGCTTGTTTTGAGGATGACTTAAGCTAGAAAATTTCTAGATGCATGGTGTATTACGCTTTATGGGTATATGACAATCATGGAATGACTGAATTATTTGTGAAAGATGTAGTGCACATGGAGTAGGAATTTGCTCGGTTGCGTTAAGGCATGCTTACTTCTTTGGTTGTTGTCGTGCTAATGGGACACAGGTCCTTCGGCCTGTTTGGGCAGTGCAATTGAGATTTGATCAGAGTGGATAACTCTCAAGAAGGTTCTAATGGATTCAAGATTTATATGTAGCAATTGAGAATTTTTCGGATTTGTATATAGTTAGAATCTGAGATTTACATTGGATGGTGTCGAGACTCGCGATATTTCTATATTATTATAGATTCTATATTTCAGTATTAGGAAGGTGAAGGAAACAACTTTAGATTCACAGAAAGTCTCTACAGAGTATGTGTCTCGGTTGTGGTACTTTTGGGGTGCTTACGTGGGAATACAACGGCTTATGGGCCTTAGGGTGGTGTAGTTTTATGCTAGGATCTCTTGTGGTGAGCTTTGGGTAAAGATCATGGTGTTTTGGCAAAGAGAAGTGTCAACTTGAGGGTAATTCAGAAGGAACTCAGAAAAATAGGACAACATGGTAGTAGGTTGGATCAACACGGTAATGAGTATGATTATTTCTTTGGGTAATTATTATGTGGTGAGTCTCTACAGGTATTTTGTGGCAATACTCTTGAGTTTGGTGATCTGTGTGACTTTGTTGAGTTAGAGAGATTTAGTTCTGATGGCTTGGTAAGGTGCAGATGGGTTTTAAAGAGTTCTCGATGGTTTCTACCACGGTTTGAGATGGATATTTCCTACCGGTGTGAGGAGCATGTTGCATATTATGATTTTCTCCTGGATGGGATCAAATGAAAGGTTTTTGACTGATCAGGTATGTATCCTGCTGGTGACTCAGAGTTGATTATGATATTCATGCTTTTCGTATAATGGCATGATAGATGTGGTGTATTGTGTGACATTGAGATTTGCATGTGCAAGGTAACAATTCAGTTTTGAAGAGACGGTCATGAATTCTTAGACAACATGGACAGTCTCAGATGACTAGATGAATGCTATTACTACTTGGTATTGCCTGAAAAGAGTGCGCATTCCAGAAGGCGCACTGTGTTTTGACTTACGGGTGCTTCATTGGTTTGCGGTACTCGCCTGGTTGATCGACTGCTGATATTCAGATTTTGCTATATGGTAGGGAACAATATAGAAGTATTTCTCGTGGGAATAATTATCTATGAGACATGTCATGAGCACCTAATTTTTGAGTACATTTGAATTTTTCATCACTTTTTAGTATGTAAATATATTTTAAGTTTAATCTACATATATTAGCTCTTATTTCTCCTTTTATATATTTTACTTAAGAAAATTGAAAACAATAAAAAAGAGTCACATTTTTAATATAAGCTTTATCTTCATTTACAATGAAAGAAAATGTTTTTCAAAAAATATATTAGTTTGATAAATGAATTTTGAGTGATTAGTAGTTTATCTTGCTATTCAAGTTTAGGAGTAGTATTTTTGTTTGTTCATCTATTAATAAATAAAAAAAATCAAAATTACAAAAAAATAGATTTAATTTGGACTAGTTCTCCTAAAGTCTTGCTTTGTTCAAATATCCAAGTCATGGTCCAAATTGGGCCAAACCTGAGTCCAATAGCCAATAACCATCAGGTTTCCTCCTTTCCAAAACCCTATGTCTTTTTTATATCTCATTCTCTCATTCAAAGAGAGAGCAGCCGCACCCCCCACAAAAGAAAACACCTAGCTACTTCTTCAAAAAAGTGACAGCAGCCATAACCACCACATGTACACCACCTAAACTCTATGGAGATAGCACCCTTATACACCTGAAATCAAGCCCAAAACTAGTTGTATTAACACTATAAGTCAGCTGCAAAATCAGCTACAAACAAGCCACCATCCTCCATTAAGCCACTCTCAAAACCACCACAAATAAATTGAAATCAATCCCCAAAATGCATCAGTAAAGCGATCTTCAAATCTCTATGAAAATTGGCCATTGTCATCCCTAAAAATAGCCTTAAAATCCAGCCCTCATCACTCGTGAATATCACCCAAAAACAGCCCATGAATCTCCATTAAAATAGCCTCAAAATCACCCCAGAATAGTCAATGTTTGGTTGTTGTTTTGAGCGAAGCTCCAGTTCCGGTTCGAAGTCCTGTTCGCGTTTTGGCTCCGCATTTGTTGCCGTTTTTAGTTTTTGCTCAAGTAAGCTCGTTCTCATAGTTAAGAATTTGAATTCTCTGTATAATGATATTACTCTTTAAAATCTGGGATCAAGATGTTCGATTGATACGCAAATGTGTTAATTTACGAAAATATTGAGTACAAATTGTAATGCATCAATTAATTGTTTTTTATTTTTTATTTGTTTTTGTGGTAAGTGAAGTTAGTTGCTTTAACTGGTAATTGGAGTTCAAAATTTGAGTTTATAATGTTTTATTATTACTTTCTCAGGGTGTTTGTTGTTAATTTATTTTTTCTTTACTGTAATTTGAGTTTGATCCTTTTCTTTTTCATTTTTATTGTTCAGTCTTGTCATTGGTAATGGTGAGAGGTCGAAATATTCGTTAATGTTGCATTTGTGAAGTAACTGTTTGAAAAAAAAACTAGTCTTTAGGATCATAATGTTCCCGTGGCATGGTCACGGTGCATAAATCCCAATTCGAGTGTGCTTAAAATAAACATAATATAAATTGCGAGTGCATTTCACATGACGCGATTCACAATATGTACAAAAACAAACGAGTGCGCAAAATCGCGACTTGTTCAAATAAGTTCAATAAGAAATAAAAGTGTTTAATTGAATAATTAAAAGCACTTTAAAAGGTAAAATGCATAATAGGTTTAAAACATATAATAAATCAGATAATTAGGCCAATTATTAATATTTGAGCGACCATGCTAAAACCACAGAACACGGGAGTGCCTGAGTTAACAGAATTTCTTACCCGGTCTTCTGGTTTTCGCGGACTTTAAAATAGAGTCAAATTTTCTTGATTTGGGATTTAAAATAAATTGTTGACTTGGGACACCATAAATTATTCCAAGTGGCGACTCTGTCGACTCTGCTGGGAAAAAGAACCAAGAATCTCTGGTTCAGGGTTCAGAATTTGAGCTTAGAATAACTGTTATACTTGACTTTTATTTATTATCTGATTTTTACGTGTTTGAGCCTAATGTGCTAAATGCCACTTTTTACCGCTTTGATATTGTTTGAATTGTATATAAAACTGTTACGAAGCCCTTCTTCGTGAGTCTTCTAAATCTTCTGGGAAGCTGCGCTTCACGTGACTTCTTTTCTGTTAGAGTCATACCCTTATTTTAGAACGAGGTTCAGACAAGTTGCAAAGCTGGTGAAGCTTCTGTATTCCCGGTACGCTGCCCCTCTCGGCTCAAGTTGTCCGCTCGGGTAAGCCAGGTCTAGAACAATACACCCCAGGATTTAAATATAGAATAACATAGCCTCATGTCGGGTCCCTAGTATGAATGTTTGTTTGCATCACATGCATTTGACTTAGGGGACTCAACACTGGGGTTGGGTCAGTCTAGGACAGGTGTACCCAAATTAAAATGACATCCTGATGCATCTTACGCGCTACTTGCGCATTTATTTATTTCGGCTTGCATGTCGACTGCCTTCTAGAATAGGAAAAGAAAATTAAAAAAAATGAAAAACAAAGAGTGATAGTTAGGTATTTGAAATCCGAAACTCTGCCAAAATTTTGAAAAAAAAGAAAAGAAAATAAGCCAATGTTTAAAAAAAAAGTCATTGTTTCCTCTGTTCCGTCAAAACTGGCCGAACTACGCAGGTCTGTGTCACGACCCAACTTTCCATCCGTTTGGGTATCGTGATGACACCTAGTATAAAGGGACTAGGTAAGCCTAACTCATACTGAAATACAACAATAATAAATGAAATTTATTCCCAAAACCTGGTAGTACAAGTCATAAGCTTTACAGAGTTTTGCTACAACTTCTAAAAACAACCATATGGAAATAAGTACAACAGTGTGAATATAAAATAGGATGGTGACTCCGAAGCCTGCGAACGCAGTAGCAGGACTACCTTGAGTCTCCTCGGCAAGAATCCGCACAGCTACTATCGAGCAATACCTGGATCTGCACAAAAAAAAAGGTGCAGAAGTGTAGTATGAACACACCACAGCGGTGCCCAGTAAGTATCAAGACTAACCTCGGTGAAGTAGTGACGAGAAACAATCAAGACACCTACTAGTGTAATAAACTGAACAAGTATAAGTATAGAAAAAGTTGAAACATGATATCTATAAAAAGACTATGCGATATGGCTAGAACTACAGTAATTGCAATAAGGTAGGAAACATCAAGTAACAACGGAACGCCATAATAAGAATACAGAAAAGTGAACGGAAAATACAACCCAAATCCGAAATTACAAATACAGCAAGGACAAGTCATAACTCAGCAACTACGACAGTCTCACATTAGGTCTTAGCCAACAAACTTCAATCAACTAGTCAAATCCTTCAATTGATAAAACATTTCTAAATATACTTCCTTCAAGTAGATATTTTTTTCAAAAATAGTTCTCTAAATATGAATACCTTTCGAATAAAATCGTTTCAAATAAATACCCTTCGAATATAACTCACCCTGTGACACCTCTTCTCATAATCATACAACACGGGTCTCAATACCTGAACCCTAACACTTGGCATCCTTTGCCCTCGTCACACCTCATAATCATACTGACAACTCATGTGCACAAAAGTGCCATTCTCACATGGAAGGCAAATGAACAATGGTGTACGTCTATACATGGAAGGCTAATGGTGCTTAGCCACGTGCATACTGTTACGCAACGCCTTCCTGATGATCTTTGGAAGGGCAACGTAAGGCTAAGCAACCGATGTCAGTGCGGTTGCTGTCCGCCAATGAGGTCCTCGTCGCACGCTAGACTAGATTGTCAGTGCCGTGCGGGAAAACAAATGTCGTGAGCAATTGCGGAAGCTGAGAGAGAATTGGGTTTTGAATGCTGATGATGATTTTATTGATGACTGAAAATGATGATTACAATGATGTGGTGTCGAGGGGGAGAGACACCAGAAAATGCTGATTGAAATGTTTGATTGTTTGGTCCCCCTTAATAATGCTTAAAAAAAATAAACCAACATTACAAGACTAGCCCTAATAAAGCTGTAGAAGCACACTGAAATGAAAATGATGAAAACTAGTCTATGTTTACAATGAAAAGGACTTAGATTATTACAAGGTAAAACTAAGTCCGATGGCAGCATCTTTGTCTTGCGGGTCGGGGTCTGCGCGCGCGTTGCTGTGGGCGCGCGCGACACTTGATGTGCTGGCCTGAGGCTTGGCGCTGGTGCTAGGCATCAGGGTCTGTGCACGAGGCGCTGTTGGAATGGGCCTGCAGCTGGGCGCTGGCGAGGCATCAGGATCTGCGCGCGCGACATTGTCAGGGCGCGCGGCGCTGTTGTCATTGGCCAGCCCTTGGGCGTTGGCGAGAGGCATCTGTGGGGCGACAGAGGCGCATGCGCGCTTGTCACTTGGCGCAGCCAAGACCACGGGGCCGACCATGGCGCTAGGCATTGTGAGGCTTGCTAGGCCTCCATGGGGCGCGTCCAAGGGGTCATGGGGCGTGTCTGGAAAGCAGCCCATGACATTCTCCCCCACCTGAGTTGGCGCCGTCCTCGGAGCCTTATGATGATGATGACGATGATGATGATGATGATGTTTCTGATGGTTGTTGGATGGGAGGTCTGCGCCCCTCTGTTCTGTGAGCTTGCTGTTGTAGCGAAGCAATGATTTCATGCGGCTGACATGGAAGACTGGATGGATCTTCCACCAGGATGGAGTTTTGACCTGGTATGTGGACTTCCCAATGCGTTTTTCAATGGGCAGGGGCCCGATGTATTTTTGTTGCAGGCGAGGGTCATGGGTCCTTTTTGCAAACAAGTACCGCTTTGGGATGCATAACATTACTTTGTCCCCTGGTTGATGTTGGGCAAAGCAAAGCTTCTGTTCGGTGAACCGTTTTGCCCGCTCTTGGGCTTTGATGAGATAGCTCCGCACTATCCCCATGTTGCGCTCCCATTCGCTCGAGAAGTTGGCAGCTCGAGGAGATTTCGGCATGGTTGATGCATTCACCGTTTGCAGGAGAAGCGGTTCCTGTCCGGTAACAATTTCAAAAGGGCTCTTGTTTGTATGATGGTCCTTTTGAGAATTGAAACACAGTTGAGCAGCATCCAGGAGCTTCACCCAATGCTTCTGTGATCCAGTTGCAAAGTTGCGGAGATATTCCTCCAGCATGTCATCGAACCGGTCTGTCTGGCCATCCGATGATGGATGGATGTCTGAGTTGTGACTCAATGTTGACCCAAAGCACCTGAAGAGATGGGTCCAAAAGTTGCTAGTGAAGCGTGAGTCGTGCCTACTAACAATGTCTTTGGGCAGGCCCCAATGTTTGACAATGTGCGAGAAGAAGAGTCGAGCTGTATCTTCTGCTGATGCATTTTTCGGGGCTGCTATGAAAGTTGCATAGTCTGAGAACTGATCTATGACAATCATGATGGATGCAAGATTGCCGACTTGGGGCAATCCCGTGATGAATCTGAGGGAAACACTTTCCCATGGTCTCTGAGGGACATGTAATGGCTGCGAGGGTCCCGTCTGTGATGAGTGATCCGACTTGTCCTTGTGGCATGGCTGACAAGTCTTCACACGATGATGAGCGTCACCAGTCTTTTGAGGCCGATGACATGATGGCTGATTGTTGCTGCGAAGGGTAGTCGGAACCAGGGGTTCATGTCTATCGACTACCTTCTCCAACTGCATGGCCGAGATGTTTTCAGCGGCCATCTTTATCGGAAAGCATGGTATGGTGCAGGGCTTGGCCCCTTTTTCTCCCATCATCAGGAGCATGTTGGCATATGGTACCGGTATGGTGTTGGTTTGCCTCATGAACTCCAAACCCACTATGATGTCGAAGTCATCTATGATTGCGATGCGCAGGTCGATGCTTCCTTTGTATGGGCCAAGTTTCACTGGGACATTTGTAGCTGTTCCACCCAATGTCTGAGGTGGTGAGTTGATAGCCTTGACGCGGCCTTTGCTCTTTTGTACCACAAGACCTAGGCGCTCTACTTGCGTTGACGACAAGTAGTTATGGGTGGCACCCGTGTCTATCAAGGCGTGAAGGGGCTTGCCGTTCACTTTCAATTCGACGAACATTAGGGTCCTCGCTTGTTTAGGAGGTCCTTCGTCCATCTTTTCTTTCCCTTTCCTGGTGATCGGGACTGATGTTTTCTTAGGAGGACATGCACTGGTCCCCGCTAAGGCATGAGGGATAGAGCCAACAATTGCATTGAAGGCGCCTACCTGGTCGTCGTCTGATGAGTCTGATGTGTCTAACTCATCCTCGACCGTCTGATGAGCATTGACCTTGATGTTTGGGCATTCATTGTTCCAATGTGCCCCGCCGCAATGACGGCATTCTGAAGGAGGCTTTCTCCCCTGATTGTTGTTGATGGATGCAACACTGTTGCTGTTGGAGGGAGGAGTCTTAGTTTTGGATGCACTCCGATCTCCCCCACTTTTGCTTGGGCCACCATTGCTGGGATGGTGTCCGCTGAATCCCCCTCGGACAGACGGCTGGGGCCTGTCGTTCTGAGTTCCCAAATGATAATCGCCAAGGCATTCTGCAGCTTGAATGGCCTTGGGCAGGGTGTCTACCCGTTGTCGCTGTAGTTCCATACGGGCATGAGGTTTCAAACCTTCTATGAATGCGAAGAGTTTGTCTTTGTCCCCCATGTCGCGTATGTTTAGCATGAGTGCGGAGAATTCGCGCACGTACTCCCTCACTGATCTGGTGTGGCGGAGGTCCCGTAGCTTTCTCCTTGCATTGTATTCCACATTTTCGGGAAAGAACTGCAGGCGTATGGCTACCTTCAATTCGTCCCATGTCTGAAGAGTATCTTCACCGGCCTTGATGGCTTCGTATTTGACCCGCCACCAAAGTTTGGCATCGCCCTGAAGATACATGGCAGCAGTCGCTACCTTTTTGGATTCCTCCAAATGGCCCACGGCATCGAAGTATTGTTCGATGTCGAAGATGAAGTTTTCCACTTCTTTAGCATCCCGGGATCCGTCGTATGGCTTTGGCTCCGGTATCTTAAGCTTTTGTGGAATGGGGGTGAGGTTTGCTGCACCCCTGATGTGATGGTCGCCTTCTCGAAGTAGGCTCTGTAAGGCAGCATTGACAACGTTGAGCTTGTCAGTCAAGTCGTTTATGGTTTGCTGCATGGCAGTTAGTCTGTCTGCCTCATGTTGCTGATGGGCTAAATCGTCGGCACGCTCCTGTTGGAGGTCCTCAAATTTGCCATGAATATTGGCAGTTTCAATGGCTGCCGTTTGTCGGTCGTCGTCAGAGTCACGACTGATGTTTGCAATGTCATTTTCGGCCTGCCGCATTCGGCGGTCCAGGTCGTCCAACCTTTGCACTAGGTTGTTGTTTTGATCAGGCACCGTATCCACGATGGGTCGTAATCGGTCAACCGTCTCTTCTAGGGATGCTAGACGCTCCCCATGATTCACCATGGTCAGAAATGGTGATGATGGCAAATGTTCCCTCGTCCGATGTCGAGCCTAGGCTCTGATACCAACTGTTACGCAACGCCTTCCTGATGATCTTTGGAAGGGCAACGTAAGGCTAAGCAACCGATGTCAGTGCGGTTGCTGTCCGCCAATGAGGTCCTCGCCGCACGCTAGACTAGATTGTCAGTGCCGTGCGGGAAAACCAATGTCGTGAGCAATTGCGGAAGCTGAGAGAGAATTGGGTTTTGAATGCTGATGATGATTTTATTGATGACTGAAAATGATGATTACAATGATGTGGTGTCGAGGGGGAGAGACACCAGAAAATGCTGATTGAAATGTTTGATTGTTTGGTCCCCCTTAATAATGCTTAAAAAAAATAAACCAACATTACAAGACTAGCCCTAATAAAGCTGTAGAAGCACACTGAAATGAAAATGATGAAAACTAGTCTATGTTTACAATGAAAAGGACTTAGATTATTACAAGGTAAAACTAAGTCCGATGGCAGCATCTTTGTCTTGCGGGTCAGGGTCTGCGCGCGCGTTGCTGTGGGCGCGCGCGACACTTGATGTGCTGGCCTGAGGCTGGGTGCTGGTGTTAGGCATCAGGGTCTGTGCGCGAGGCGCTGTTGGAATGGGCCTGCAGCTGGGCGCTGGCGAGGCATCAGGATCTGCGCGCACGACATTGTCAGGGCGCGTGACGCTGTTGTCATTGGCCAGCCCTTGGGCGCTGGCGAGAGGCATCTGTGGGGCGACAGAGGCGCATGCGCGCTTTTCACTTGGCGCAGCCAAGACCACAGGGCCGACCATGGTGCTAGGCATTGTGAGGCTTGCTAGGCCGCCATGAGGCGCGACCAAGGGGTCATGGGGCGTGTCTGGAAAGCAGCCCATGAAAATACTTGTGCAAGTGTCCTAGCATAGTTTGTACCAGCTAATAAGCATAAGGAAAGGAACAGACAACACATAGAATGTTTACACATGGATAAGATCAATGGAAAACACAGCTCAGGACACAATAATAATAACAGGGAATCTCCCAGGATACTGTCACGTAGTCTTAAACGTAAATGTGCAGGGAGATCTCCCAGAATACCGTTCCGTAATCCCAAAGTAAATGTGCATGGATCTTTTGGGATACCGTCCCATAGTCCAAATCATAAATATGCAGGGAAATCTCCCAGAATACCGTTTCATAGTCCCAAAGTAAATGTGCAGAGGATCTCCTGGGATACCGTCCCGTAGTCCAAATCGTAAATATGCAGGGGGATCTCCAGGAATACCGTTCCGTAGTCCCAAAGTAAATATGCAGCGCAACCAACAAAGACAACAACTACAGCATGACAAAAAACTCACACATCACCACAACACGTACAACAACAACAGCGACAATAAGAAAAGGTACGACAAGTAAATCAACTAAGAACTGTAAATCACAAAGAAACGGTAGAACCAGTTCACAAGGGATAACCACAGAAGAGAATGCTGGCATAAAGGGAACAGTTCAACAAAGGGAAAAGTAACTTGCAGCAACGATCCCACAATACACAAGTCAATAACAACGGAATCAACACGAGTCAAGTAGTCCCATATAAAGGCAAGTCAACAAAGATATAGGTTATCTAAACTCCTTTTTAAGGTTGAACAATTACGAGGATATCCGACAATTCAATTAAGGAAAGATGATCTTAGCTTCACCTAAGACTAAAAAATTATAGGAGGAGATGATGATAATTCCCAAATAAGACAAGCAGCTATGAAAGATAGCATGACAATAGGAGAGACGAAATTCTTCAGTTAAGTCAAATAGGAGTCGATTAGGCAATAAGAGTGAATCATGAAGCAATTAATTCCAATTAAGCAAGTAGAGGAGAAACTAGTAAATAGGAAACTTAGTCATGTCAAGAAAACATTCATACACAGTGAATATAAAGACATAAGAACCCTAAAAGGCCAATTTTCCACAAAGAAGTCCGAGCACGCACACGTCAGCTCGCGTACACGAACTACAATTAACATAGAAGATTCAAATCCTAAGGGGAAGTCCCCCACAAAAAGTTAGGCAATATACTTACCTCAAAGACGATAGACCGATATTCAAAAATGCACTTCTCGGGTGAAAAGACCTCCGACGGCTCAAATCTAACCAAATTAACCAAATTAACTTCAAAGCACAAATAAAACACATAAGAAACTATTCCGGATCATAAAGTCTCAATTTTTAACAAAATTCAAAAATCGGTCCAAAAGTCAACCCCCTGGCCCGCACCTCGGAACCTGACAAATTTTACAAAAATCGAATACCCATTCCGATACGAGTTCAACCATACAAAAATTATCAAATTCCGATACCATTTGGTCTCTAAAATCACGATTTTTTATTTTAGGAATTTTCTTTCAAAACCAACATTTTCCTCAACTCAAAACACAAATCAAATGATGAAAATGAAGATAAAATCAAGGAATATGTTAGATTCTAGGTGAAGAACACTTACCCAATCGTTTTGCTTGAAAAACCCTCAAAGAATCGCTCAAAATCGAGCTCCTGTCACGACCCCGGTTCGCCCTCCGTGAACCATCGTGGCGGCACCTAGTCCTCTACGACTAGGTAAGCCTAAATTGCGGAAAATAACCAAAGTGCGGAATAAAAACCATTTAAAACAGAATGAAGAGTGATAAAACAGGGTTTGAAAATGCCGCTCGGCATACACAATATTTAACTCTCAGAAACCAATACATATCTCCAAGACCCGGAAACCTATGAATCACAAGCTAAGGATCACTACACAGTACTCTAACTCCAGATATCTAACACGGAAAAGAAATACAGAAGGGCAAATGTTTAAAAGGTAGAATAGAAAGGGACTCCTCGGTCTGCGGATGCGACAGATATACCTCGAAGTCGCTGGAGCAGTCGCCTCGCTTCAAGGGTGATAGGACTGAGTCGCAGTACCTGGAAATGCAAATGAAAAACATGCGCAGAAGGGGCATGAGTACACCACAACGGTACTCAGTAAGTGCCAAGCCTAACCTCAGTCGGGTAGTGATGAGGAAGGTCAGGGCCCTAATGAGATAAAATAAAGAATATAAGACATGACAATATAAGATAAGCAGTACAATTGAAAACTAACGATAAGAATTTAATACAGGAAAATAAGGAATTCAATAACTGAAACAGAGGCAAAAACAATCACAAGAAAATAACCAGGGATCTCTTAGTATCCCGAGGATCTCTTAGTACCCTCAATAAACGCCAGAGATCTCTTGGTATCCCAAGGATCTCTCGGTATCCTCAATATATGCTAGGGATTTCTTGGTATCCCGAGGATCTCTCGGTACCCTCAATATGTGCTAAGGATCTCTTGGTATCCCGAGAATCTCTTGGTATCCTCAATATACGTGCCAAGGATCTCTCGGTATCCCACACCTCAGTTCAAATCATAAATATGTACAGGGGATCTCCCGGGATGCCGTCTTGTAGTCCTAAAGTAAAACACACAACATCAACACAATAATACTCAATTAAGCTCAATTTCGTATCAAGTAAACAGATAATTCTAATCTAACATGCTTCACATAATTCAATTAAGACAGTTTAAGCAAATAAACAATTAAGTCAATTAGACATGCTTTTTCTAAGCTAACATCAGGTTTAAATTGCAAGTAAAATGAAACAAGAAAAGGGCCACAATTGAAATTACTTAAAGAAAACCGGATTTTCAACAATTTGCTCAAGTGCGCACTCGTCATCTCACGTACAAGGCATTTCAAATATGAAATATACCGAATCCTAAGGGGATGGTCCCCCACACAAGGTTAGACAAGCCACTTACCTCGAACCGGCGCAAAATCAACCCGAAACCACGCTCTTGCCACGAGTACTCGACTCCAAATGACCCAAATCTATTCAATTCAATCGCATAATGTAAATAACACTTCAAGTAACTGATTCTACAAAGGAGTTCTAAGCTAATAAGCGAAATTAGGTAAAATGACCAAAACGCCCCTCGAGCCCACGTCTCGAAATCAGGTAAAATTTATATTTTTAGAATCCTCTCACTCTCACGAGTTAGCATACCAAAATTATCCAAATCTAAGGTCAAATTCCCAATCAAAAGTTGAATTCTAGGTCTAAGAACTTTCTTCCAACTTTTCCCCAATTTTCATCTCCAATCCGAAATTAAATGATGAATTCATGTTTAGATTAATGGGTTACAAGCAAAAGGGAGCTAAGAATCGCTACCCAATCTATATCTCTGAAAATCTCTCAAAACCTCGCTCAAATCCGAGAGCTTTAGTTTTCACAAAAATGGCTAAACCCTCGACTTTGAAATTTTATATTTTGCCCAGACGCGTTCTTGTTCGCGAACGCGAGACTACTATCGCGAACGCGATGCACAAAGAGATCTTTTGGCCAACTTCCTCTTTTGCAAACGCGTAGCTCATACTGGCAGACCCTACGTGAACGTGAGGACCATGTCGCGAACGCGAAGACCAATGGGTCCATACCTTCGCGAACGCGGGACCTCATCGCGAACGTGAAGCATGATTCAGCTGATTCACCCAGATGCTCTACGCGAACACGAGACCCTCGCGCGAACGTGATGAATATTTCCTCTGTAACACAACAGCAGAAAATCTGCAATCTATCCAAGTCCAAAAATGGTTCGTTGAGCATTTGAAACATACCTGAGGCCCTCAGGACCTCAACCAAACCTGCCAACCAATCCTAAAACATCATTCAAACTTGTTCCAACCTTCGGAATGCTCAAAACAACATCAGAACACTTATTTTTCATCGGATTCAAGCCTAAGAATTCCAAAAACTCTAAAAATATGCTTTCGATCAAAAAGTCTATCAAACCTCATCTGAATGGCCTGAAATGTTGCACACACGTCACATTAAATACTACGGAGCTACTCCAACTTCCGGAATTGCATTCTGACCCTCGGATCAAAATCTCACTATCGAACCAGAAACTTCAAAATTCAACTTTCGGCATTTCAAGCCTAAATTAGCTACGGACCTCCAAAACACAATCCGAACACGCCCCTAAGCCCGAAATCACCCAACGGAGCTAATAGAACCATTGAATTTCCATTCCGCGGCCGTCTTCACACTGTTACGACTATGGTCAACTTTCCAACACTTAAGCTCTCATTTAGGGACTAAGTGTCCCTATACTCTCCGAAACTCGAAATCGAGCATCCCGACAAATCAAAATAGCTGAAATAAACTTGGGGAAAGTAGTTAATAGGGGATCGGGGCGTTAATTCTTAAGATGACCGGCCGGGTCGTCACAGCTCCACAAGTCAAGATATGATGAAAATGGTGTAACCCTCGATTTGGGAATATATTATGTCCGCCCAAGTATTTGTGCATCGAGAACGTGGAAGAACAATCACGTTCGCGAAGAAGAAAACTGAAGCTGCCAAGAAAAGCCCATCGAGAACGCGAGCAAAGGGACACGAACGTGAAGAGTAAGGAACAGAAGCTTTCGCGAATGCGGGGAGAGTGACGCGAACGCGAAGAAGAGATAGCCACCAACTCCTAATTCTACTACGTGAACGCGATGGAGTGACTGTGAACGCGAAGAAGGAGAAAGGCAAACCTTCACGAACATGAGAGGTTAAACGCGAAAGCGAAGAACAAGAAATTCCTCCTCCAAGATTTCTCTTCGCGAACGCGGAGAAGCAGACACGTACGAATGAGAAAACTAGCTGACAGATATCAACAATCCAAAAATAGGGGAAGATGATCCGTAGCCCACCCGGAACACCTGAGGCCCCCGAGACCCGGTCTAAACACACAAAAAAGTCATATAACCTAACACGAACTCGCTCGAGGTCTTAAATCACATCAAACAATGCCGAAATGACGAATCACGCAATGAATCGAACCTCAGGAACTTTCAAATCTTTCAACTTCCAAAACTCGCCCCGAAACCTATCAAATCAACCAGAAATGATGCCAAATTTGTAGACAAGTCCAAAATGGCATAACGGAGCTGCTCAATTCTCAGAGTCGCATTCCGACCCCAATATTACGAAAGTAAACTATGGGTCAAACTTCTCCATTTTCTAAACTTCAGCTTTTCCAACTTTTGCCGAAATGCCTTAATTTACCGCACGGACCTCCAAGTCCGAATCTGGACGTGAGCTTATATTCAAAATTATCATACGAAGCTATTGAGATCACCCAAAACCCATTCAGGGGCCGTTTACTCAAAAGTCAAATTCCAGTCAAATTCTCACTGCTTAAACTTCCAAAACTAGATTCCTTCTTCCAATTTGACTCTGGATCATCCGTTAACTGAATTAAACCATGCACGCAAGTCGATACTCATGTTCTGAAGCTGTTCTAGACATTATGCTGCCGAACGGAGCTTAAATTCTCAAAACAACCGGCCGGGTCGTTACATCCTCCCCCTCTTAAAACAAACGTTCGTCCTTGAACGTGCTAAGATTTGCCTCGAAGTCCTCAAATCATCGAATGCACACTTCCAATATATACCCGCGGGTGATCCTACGTCCCCAATCCACATAAACCTGACGACACCATCTCAACTGAAATTTAGCCTTTCTAGCAATACCAATAAGCCTTAGAGCTAGAATTCTCACCTTCCATTCATTTCCAAAAGACCCTATTCTAAATCCATATCCGGTATCAGTCTCACCCAGCTGCATCAAATCATGCCAACACCCATAGAGTACAACCACACAACATGACACATCACACATAGGCCCACAATAACATTTTTGATCATAATATCCGCCCGAAATCAAATCCAGCACCGACCATAAGCCTCATATTCAATAGGAACCTGTTTCAAACCTCCACAACACTGACGATGATACAAGAGCTACGAAAACCTCATAACTAACACCCAAATCAACAAGCCACAACTAACACCACTGTACACACGCCCCGCAAATGCTAAAATTTAAGAAGCACAAAACGAAAATGACTGGATATGTAAAGAGAAACACATAAGAGAACTACCAAACAAGCCTGACAGGCACAATTTTCTATCAGTACTAACCTATAAAACAATATAACAAGAAAAGAATTAAAGCATATGAACAAATCACAAGGACTCATACTGATATAACTTCCTCCGAGGTATACAACCCGGTTCAAACATATCAAATCACATGAAATCACGAGGGTCCCGACCTCAACTCTGAATCACAAGTAGGGTATACATCAAACCAACTGGAACCTCTTACTAGATCAATTCCGTCCCAATTTACAACAAGTGTTGGCTCCCACACCGGTAGAGCACAAAAATCACAGCTCGTAGCCAAAAATACTCAGAAATCACAGCAAACCTATCGTAATGGACAATAGGAATTTACTGCTATTCTCATAACTCTCAATAATGAATAAAAACATATGATAGACATGGCTATCACTCATAGAACCTCCCAACAGGGTAACACACAACTAGAGTGCTAATCATGAAACGCACCCATAAGTGGAGCAACAAATAGGGGAACTCACCCCGATAAGTAGAACTGTAATGAACTACAGATGGTGCTCCTCTATAACAAATAAAAATCATACCTGAATGACATCATCTGGCGCAATGGCCTTGAGCCTACTATATGAAACACATCAATGGGCTGGGCCTCCCCCTCTTGGGTGCCCTCAACTCACCTGAATACCTCGCTGTGACACATCTGCCCGAAATCTGGGGCAATCTCTCACCAAGTGGCCAGTATCTCCACAGTCAAAGCGACCCCTCTACCGACGTGGCTGTGGAGACTGTGCGGTGTGGGTACTCTGAGACCCATGAACACCTGAATCACTATGTGAAGCTTGAAGCGCAAACTGAACTGGCTGACCCACGAAACCTCTACCATGTTGCACCCTGTCTCCAAAATAAAGACCAGAAAATCTCTCTGGTCTACGAGGCCTCCTCGCCTCCCCGAACTCTCTCTCCTGATCTCGTCTGTCCTCTCTCTCCCGGTCCCACATGCCCTTTAACCGGCAAGCAATCCCTACCACATGCTGAAACGAAACATCCGACTCCAACTCCAGAGTCGTGCTGAGATGAATACCATGACTGAGCCCCTCAATGAATCTACGGACTCGCTATCTAACTGTAGCAACCAAGGCAGATGCATATATGGCCAAATCACAGAATCTGATGGCATACTCTAATACTGACATAGTGCCCTAGCGCAGCTGCTCAAACTCCATGCACCATGCATCTCGAAGGGACTGAGGTACAAACTCTCTCATAAATATCTCTAAGAACTCACCCCATGTAATTGAAGCTACATCGGCTACCCAACTCATATGTCCGCCACCATTGATAAGCTGCTCCCTAAAGATGGAACGTAGTAAAAGCAACCCCACTCATCTCTACAATACCCATAGTGCAGAGAATGCAGTGGCACTCCTTTATAAAACCCCGTGTGCTCTCTGAAGCCAAACCACTGAATGTGGGAGGGTCCTATTCCTTGAACCTTGCAAGTCTAAGCTGCACTTCCTCAGATGCTGCTGCCCTGACCATGGGCTGAACTGGAACCACAGGCTATGCCGCCATGACACCTAGAACTTGAGCAACGTGAACTCGCTGATCTGGAGGTGCTCTAGCTGCAACACATACTCCTCGTCGGCCTCTGCTGCTGCCTCTAGCGACACCTGCTCCAGGAGCAGCGTCATCGATAACCGTAACTCGTGTCCTTATCGTCGGTGAGAGAATGGTAGGATAAAAGCTGAAACTCTGAGATCAATAAGCTTGCACTATAAGAATAAAGGAAGTGAGATTATCCTAATAGTTTTGTATCCTCTCGAAGATAAGTATAGACGTCTCCGTACCGATCCGCAAGACTCTGCTAAACTCACTTATGACTCGTAGCATCTATGAACCTAGAGCTCTGATACAACCTTGTCACGACCCAACTTTCCCTCCGTTTGGGTATTGTGATGGCACCTAGTCTTAGGGACTAGGTAAGCCTAATTCATACTGAAATACAATAATAATAAATGAAATTTAACAGTCTCGAAGCAGAAATCTCTAGAAAATTTATAATTACCTTAACTCGGTAGTACAGTCATAAGCTCTACAGAGTTTCGCTACAACTTCTAAATACAACCGTATGGAAATAAGTACAACAGTGTGAATATAAAATAGGAAGGTGACTCTGTAGCCTGCGAATGCAGCAACAAGGCTACTTTAAGTCTCCTCAACAAGAATCCGCACAGCTACTATCGAACAATACTTGGATCTACACAAAAAAATATGCAAAAGTGTAGAGCGGTGCCCAGTAAGTATCAAGACTAACCTCGGTGGAGTAGTGATTAAGAACAGTCAAGACACCTACTAGTCTAATAAACTGAACAAGTATAAGTATAGAAACAGTTGAAACATGATATCTATATAAATACTATGCCATATGGCTAGAAATACAGTAATTGCAATAAGATAGGAAATATCAAATAACAACGGAACACCATAATAAGAACACAGAAAAGTGAATGGAAAATACTACCCAAATACGAAATCACAACTACAGCAAGGACAAGTCATAACTCAGCAACTACGACAGTCTCACATTGTATGTTCATGGTAAGGTTACACAGCGATTTGATGGTTTTCGGAACAACTCTGGAAATGTTCGAGGAAGAATGTATGTTTAAGTGGGGGAGGATGTAACGACCCAACCGGTCGTTTTGAGCATTTGCATTTTGCTCGGTAGATCTCGGGCATGACCAGCCCCACATGATGTATTATGACTTATATAATTCACCGGTTTTGGTTTTCATGTTAATCAGAATAGATATGGAAGAATGATTCTCAGCTTGAAGCTTTAAATTTGAAAGGTTTGACCAAGTTTTGACTTTTTAGAATTTGACCTCGGATTAGATTTATGATGGTTCCATTAGCCCCATTGGGTGATTTTGGACTTGGGAGCACTTCCGGATTGTGATTTGGAGGTCCATAGTGGAATTTGGCTTGAAATGGAAAAAGTTGGAATTTTGGAAAGTTTGACCGTGAGTGGTCTTTTTGATATCGGGGTCGGATTTTGATTCCGGAAGTTGGAGTAGGTTCGTAATGTTAAATGTGACTTGTGTGAAAAATGTGAGGTCGATCGGACTTGATTTGATATGTTTCGGCATCATTTGTGGAAGTTGAAGTTTCAAAGTTCAATGATTTCGAATTTGAGGTGTGATTCATCATTTTGATGTTGTTATGTGTGTTTTGAGGCCTCGAGCAGGTCTGTGTTATGTTATGGGACTTGTTGGTATGTTTGGATGGGGTCCCGAGGGGCTCGGGCGTGTTTCGGATTGATTTCGGGCTATATTTCTCTATGATTTCAATACTGGTGTGATTCTGTTATTTGGTGTCTCTTCTCTTCATCACGATCGCGGTGAGAAGGATGCGGTCGCGTAAGGAAAAGATCTGAGGCTGCTTGTTTCTTCTTCGCGTTCGCGAACATGGGTCCGCGTTTGCATAGGGTGTGGAAAATGGAGCATCGCGTTCACGTCGGTGATCATGCGTTCGCATAGTGTTGGGTCTGAGCTGAGGCAAAATGGTTATCTCTTCGTGTTTGCGAGGTCAGTTTCGCGAATGCATAGATCAGTTAGTGGTGTTTAACGCGATCGCGAATGGTATTATGCGATCGCGTAGGGTTATTCAGGAGCATCTTTTCTTCCTCTTCACGATCTCGATGGTGCTTCCGCGTTCGCGATGAAGGTGTAACTAGGCAGATTTAAAAGATTCAAACGAGGGTTTCGAGTTCATAACATAAAATGGAAGTGGGAGCTAGGTAGAAGGAGATTTTTGAAGGGATTTTCAGAGAAGTTATTGGGGTAAGTATTCTTCACCTAATTTTGGTTAAATTCCATGGTTTTATCTTGATTTTTATCATTTAAATTGGAAATTTGGGGGAAAATGGAAGAGAATTGGAGAGATGATTTTGGGGATTTGAATGGGCATTTGATTTCGGATTTTGGTGAATTTGGTATGGATAGACTCATGAGTGAATGGGCTTTCTAGTTTTGTGATTTTTGTCGGATTTCGAGACGTGGGCCCGGCGGCCGATTTTGAACCAATTTCGGGTTTTGATGATAATTCGGTATTTTTCTTATGGAATTGGTCCCTTTAGCCTATATTGATCGTATTTTGTTGCTTGTGGCAAGATTCGGGTCGATTGGAGGATGATTCGAGGAGCAAAGGCATCGCGGAGTAGGGATTTGATCGGATTGAGGCAAGTAATGATTGTAAATCTAGTCCTGAGGGTATGAAACCCCGAATTTCACATTGTTTTACTATTTTGAGGAGACACACATGCTAGATGACGGGCGTGTGGGCATGCGCCATTGGGGATTGTGACTTGGTCCGTCCTGTAGCAACTATAAAGTTGCGTATTTGACTGAAACTATATGATACTTATGTGATTTTAGAAAGAATTTCTTATAAATTGTGCTGAATGGCATATTTGGGCTTTGTGCTAGAGCTGTTTGGACCCTTAGGGACTTTTTCTTATTATCCTCTCACTGTTTTTGGTTTAAGATCTATATTCAACCATGCTGTGTTATACTGATTTCATAACTATGTCTTTATTACTTCGTTTTGATGCATAAACTGATATTTTGGGCTGAGCTCCCTGTTTTACTGATAGCCCGAGTGGCTTGAGAGGTTTCTGACTGAGTGAGGCCGAGGGCCTGTGTTGTGAGGATATTATGGGATCGGGCTGCACGCCGCAACATGTTGTTATTCATGATTTTTGTGATGCCGCGGTCCTGATTGATTTATGCCACGAAGTGGCTTGTTATGAAGCCGAGGGCCTGATTGATTTATGCTACGACATGGCTTGTTATAGCGCTTGGGCTGTAGGAGCCCCTCCGGAGTCTGTACACCAGTGAGCGCGGGTACCCTGAGTGAGTGATATGATGTTTTGCCCGAGGGGCTATTCTTGATTCATTTTGTGCCCGAGGGGCTGTTACGAGTGATTGTGAAGTGTGCCTGAGGGGTTGTTTATGATTTATGTTGCCCGAGGGGCTGTTTGTGATTTATGTTGCCCGAGGGGCTATATACGAGTGAGTTTTACCTGAGGGGCCGATTATGTTTTCATCACTTTTACTCACTGTTTCATCACTTTGTTTGAAAACTGCTGAAAGATGTTTTAAATGGTTTTTACACATCTTCAAATGATTCTTATCGAAAAACTGGATTTTTAAACGAGATAATTTGATTCATATACTGATTTAAAAGTCTGTGGTATTCTACTGAGATTTCGTGATATGAAATATATATGTTTTAATGCTCGTCACTACTGCTCAGTCTTTATTTACTTTTATTACTTACTAAACTGACATACTCATATTACTTCTTGCACCTTTTGTGCAGATCCAAGGATTGCTGGACGTGCTAGTGAGTGTTGTTTTCATTCGTCGCGAATCTATTGGAGTTAGTAAGGTAGTTGCACGACGATCGCAGTCCTGCTCTTCTCCGTCATGTCTTCCTATAGATTGTTATTAGTTGTTTTCCAGTCTGTATATGCCTTAATATTATCGGACAGTCCTTTGTAGATGCTCATGATTAGTGACACCCTGATGTCGGACTTTCTTTCCGCACTGTTGTTTTGATTTAATCACTTTATGAAGGTTTATTATTAAATAGCTTTGATTTTATCTTAAGAATGGAAATATTAGTTGGTTTTGTTAGTGTGCCGGCCTGCTTAATACCACGATAGTCGCCATCACGACATGGTAGAGTTGGGTCGTGACAAATCAACTAGTCAAATCCTTTAATTGATAAAACATTTCGAAATATACTTCCTTCAAGTAAATATGTTTTTTCAAAAATAGTTCTCTAAAAATGAATACCTTTCGAATATAATCATTTCAAATAAATACCCTTCGAATATAAGTCACCTTATGACAACTCATCTCATAATCATAAAATACGAGTCTCAATACCTGAACTCTAACACTTGGCATCTTGTACCCTCATCACACCTCATAATCATACTGACAACTCACGTTCCCAAAAGAGCCATTCTCACATGGAAGGAAAATAAACAAGGGTGTGCGTCTATACTTAGCAATATCAAGAAGCCTCTTATCCGATAAGGGTGCTTAGCCACGTGTATACTTGTGCAAGTGTCCTAGCATAGATCATATAAGCTAATAAGCATAAGGAAAGGAACAAACAACACATAGAATGTTTACACAGGGATAGGATCAATGGAAAACACAGCTCATGACACAATGATAATAACAGGGAATCTCCCAAGATACCGTCACGTAGTCTCAAACGTAAATGTGCAGGCGGATCTCCCGAAATACTATTCCGTAGTCCCAAAGTAAATCTGCAGGGATCTTCTGGGATACCGTCCCGTAGTCCAAATCGTAAATATGTAGGGGAATCTCCCGGAATACCATTTCGTAGTCCCAAAGTAAATGTGCAGAGGATCTCCCGGGATACCGTCCCGTAGTCCAAATCGTAAATATGCAGGGGGATCTCCAGGAATACCGTTCCGCAGTCCCAAAGTAAATATGCAACATAACCAAAAGAGTCAACAACTATAGCACGACGAAAAACTCGTACATCACCATAACACGTACAACAACAACAACGACAATAAGACAAGGTAAAACAAGTAAATCAACTCAAGAACTGTAAATCACAAAGAAATGGTAGAACCAGTTCACAAGGGATAACCACAGAAGAGAATGCTGGCATAAAGGGAACAGTTCAACAAAGGGAAAAGTAACATGTAGCAACGATCCCACAATACACAAGTTAATAACAAGGGAATCAACACGAGTCAAGTAGTCCCAAACAAAGGCAAGTCAACAAAGATATAGGTTATCTAAACTCCTTTTTAAGGTTGAACAATTACGAGGATATTCGACAATTCAATTAAGGAAAGATGATATTAGCTTCACTTAAGACTAAACAATTATAGTAGGAAATGATGACAATTCCCAAATAAGACAAGCAGCTATGAAAAGATAGCATGACAATAGGAGAGGCGAAATTCTTTAGTTAAGTCAAATAGGAGTCAATTAGGCAATAAGAGTGAATCATGAAGCAATCAATTCTAATTAAGCAAGTAGAGGAGAAACTAGTAAATAGGAAACTCAGTCATGTCAAGAACACATTCATACACAGTGAATATAAAGACCTAAAAACCCTAGAAGGCCAATTTTCCATAAATAAGTCCGAGCACGCACTCGTTACCTCGCGTACACGAACTACAATCAATATAGAAGACTCAAATCCTAAGGAAAAGTCCCACACACAAGGTTAGACAAAATAATTACCTCAAAGAAGACAAACCAATTTTCAAAAATGCACTTCTCGGGTGAAAAGACCTCCAGATGGCTCAAATCTAACCAAATTAACTTCAAAGCACAAATAAAACACATAAGAAACTATTCTGGATCATAAAGTCTCAATTTTTAACAAAATCCAAAAATCGGTCCAAAAGTTAACCCCCGAGCCCGCACCTTGGAACCCGACAAATTTTACGAAAATCGAATACCCATTCCGATACGAGTTCAACTATACAAAAATTATCAAATTCCGATACCATTTGGTCCCTCAAATCACGATTTTTCATTTTAATAATTTTCTTTCAAAACCAACATTTTCCTCAACTCAAAACACAAATTAAATGATGAAAATGAAGATAAAATCATGGAATATGTTAGATTCTAAGTGAAGAACACTTACCCAATCGTTTTGCTTGAAAAACCCTCAAAGAATCGTTCAAAACCGAGCTCCACAAGTCAAAATATGATGAAAATGATGTAACCCTCAATTTGGGAATATATTCTGTCCAGCCAGGTATTTGTGCATCGCGAACGCGGAAGAACAATCATGTTCGCGAAGAAGAAAACAGAAGATTCCAAGAAAAGCCCATCGCGAATGCGAGAAAAGGGACGGGAACACGGAGAGTAAGGAATAGAAGCTTTCACGAACACGGGGAGAGTGACACGAATGTGAAGAAGAGATAGCCACCAACCCCCAGCTCCTAATTCTACTACACGAACGCGATGGAGTGACTGCGAACGTGAAGAAGGAGAAAGGCAAACCTTCGCGAACGCAAGAGGTTGAACGCGAAAGCGAAGAACAAGAAATTCCTCCTCTAAGATTACTCTACGTGAACACGGAGAAGCAAATGCGAACGTGACGGAGAAAACCAGCTGACAGATATCAGCAGACAAAAATAGGGAAAGATGACCCGTAACCCACCCGGAACACACCCGAGGCCCCCGGGACCTCGTCTAAACACACAAATAAGTCATATAACCTAACATGGACTCGCTCGAGGTCTCAAATCACATCAAATAACGCCGAAACGACGAATCACACCCTGAATCGAACTTATGAACTTTCAAATCTTCCAACTTCCAAAACTCGCACAGAAACCTATCAAATCAACCGGGAATGACGCCAAATTTTGCAGACAAGTCCAAAATGACATAACAGAGCTGTTCCAACTCTCGAAATCGCATTCTGATCCTGATATCAAAAAAGTCAACTACGGGTCAAACTTCTCCATTTTCTAAACTTCAACTTTTCCAACTTTTGCCAAAATGCCTCAATTTACCCCACGGACCTCCAATTCCGAATCCGAATGCGCGTCTAAGTCCAAAATCATCATACGAATTTGTTGATATCACCCAAAACCCATATCGGGGCCGTTTACTCAAAAGTCAAATTCCAGTCAAATTCTAACCGCTTAAACTTCCAAAACTAGATTCCTTCTTCTAATTTGACTCTGAATCATCCGTTAACTGAATTCAACCATGCACCCAAGTCGATACTCATGTTATGATGCTGTTGCAGACTTTATCCCACCGAACGAAGCTTAAATTCTCAAAACGACTGGCTGGGTCGTTACAATCCGATTCTTACTGGATGTGAGATACGTAGGCAACCCTCATTGGTTCCGGCCCACAATTTTCAAAAAATCCAAAAATATTTTTCTTTACTTCCTCTTTTTAGAAAGTCTTTCTTTTAGATCCCAATTTTTTAAAATTCAAAAATATTTTCTTTTAATTTCTTCTCAAAATCCAAAAATATTTTGATTCGTCTTTCGAAAATTGAAAAGAAAATTTAAGACTCAAAAACATTTTCTTTTTCTCTAGAAGTCTTTCTTTCATAAATTCAAAATGAAAGTCCAAAAATCAAAAATTATTTCTTTTCTTCTTTAGAAATTTTTCTTTCGAAATTCAAAAAAAAAAAAAAAAGAAAAACAAAAAAATCAAAATCCAAAAATATTTTCCTTCTTCTTTATAAGTATTTCTTTCGGAAATTAAAAAAAGAAAAAAAATTTCAAAATCCAAAAAAAGATGTAGTTTATTTACTTTATTCCCAATATTTCCGAACTATGCAAGATCTGATTCATGTTTCCACATGATATGTAGGCAACCCACATCAGGTTCGATCTAATGATTTTGAAAAAGAAGAAGAAGAAAACTGAAAAAAATAGAAAGAAAAAGAGAGTATTTATTCTAACATGCTTGTTGTTTTGACATAAAAGCTAGTGAAAGGTGGTCGGTTTGTTGGTTGGCAATGACGAGTCACCAAGAATAATCCAAAATCCCTCGGAAATAAAAGTATCTTCCCAACTAATGGAACAAGCACCACTGTTGTTGATCTGAGGTCACGAAAAGGCAAGTAGGTAAGATGACATTGAAAATAAAAATTTGAGGCAAATGTGGGGTTGACTTTACCAGATTTGAGCAATAGGACATGGCCTGCTTGAGATGATTTGATGACGAGCAAACGTGAGAATTCTTCCAAGACCTTTAGTAATTAGTTGCTTTGAAACTTCCCATGTCGTCAGTCCTGATATCCGACAACCAATATTGGGAATATTTTGAACAAAAAGCAAAAATTTGAGTGATGAATCAGAAGGAATACAAAGGGTTGAATGCCGTAGTAGTGCTAATGTGCAGATTTGTGGCTAAGATGTCGCTTAGGAGCTGGAAAGTCACTCCTCTTTTAGCCATGGTAGCTTATTTTGTTGTCTTTTCTTCTTCTTTTTGTGTTATCGGACCCTGCTATCCTTTATTCAATAAAAAAAGTCAGTCATTTTGTGTCCATTTTGTGCATAATTCTTCATGCTAGTTCTAGTGACATGACATGCATGCGGAAATTTTGGCTAGATCTTAGAAAACTAATTTAGTCTTGAATTGGATAAGTGAGAAAGAGACACTTTTAAAGATGAATAATGACATGAAACATTTGAAAAATAAGCATGAGTCAAGTTTACATGGAACCAAAGCAGTCATGCTCATAGAATTTAAGGATCTCTACCGTTTGAATCATTGAAAATATCGGGATTAAGGATGATCAAATGTGTTGAAGCCGGTTTTGCATTAAGAGATAGAAACTGTTTTTTTTAAAAGAAGGTGTATTCCGAACAACTTGAAATGGATCAGTTTAGCGGCAAATGCATCTTTACATCAAGACAAAATCCAAGAAAAAGTCACCCAAATTGACAAGGGTCATTCACCGAGAGGAAAGTATTGCTCATATAGCTTATACACTGAAAAAGATCCGGAATGCAACATGTCCATCAATGTCGTGTTTGTGAAGGGCTAACATGATTGGCATTCTCGAGGCTAGGAGGCCCTTTTTCTGCTACCCAAACACTTTATACCCTTTGTTACCCTTTTGAGCCTGTGTTATTTTCTTTGACCACCCTCTTTTGGAATCAAGTTTAGAGTCAAGAGTAAAAAAAATGAAAAATAAAGTCCATGTCCCAAGAGTACAAACTGGGAAATCTCTTAGAAAGTTCAAATAATAATAAAAAATAAAAATAAAAAGAACAGTCAAAGGTCCATGCCGTAGAAAATAGAAGTTGGGGAATTTGTTTTGAAAAAAGAAAAAAAAATAGAAAGAAAGAAGAAAAATAGTTTGGTTAGATGTTTGAACTACGTTTGACCTGATTCCTTTAAAAAAGGATACGTAGGCAGCCTTACACAGTTAGGTCAAACCAAACAAGAATTCATAAAAACAAAAATCTCCAGTATTTGAAATTGGGGCAAAGATTTTATTTAGCTTTTGAAAGAATCGATTCCAAGAGTTGTAAGTCTACGATCACTCATTTTGCGTCTACTTTGAGCCTTCATGCTGTCCCTTCTTTCCAACCTTATCCAAAAACCTTTCAAATAAATACCTCCCGATATGCCTTAAAGAATGCCAGAATATGCATGCAATGAGCAGCAGTTGTCACACGACATATAACACTGTCAAGTTGCTCACAAAAGAAAATAGAAGGGGAAAGAAAAAGAAAAAAAATGAGAGAGTCTTACTAGTGAAAACCTTCATGGGCATTGTAAGGTGACGGTAAGTAGAGATAAATAAATGAGAGAGACTTGTTGGTGAAAACCCCTCGGGGCACCACTTGTCGAAAGTGTCGTGAAGATGATGCAAAGAATTTGCATAAACAAGCCCGACTTCAAAGGTCATAAGAATGGTAAAAGGTAAGATTGGATCAGTTTGACAGATCAGGCCGTTAAGTCCAAAATGCATGTCATGATCATTAACGCTAGTTATTGAAAAAAAAGAGAAAAAAACTCCTCCTTCTATCCTTCCCGACATGGGCATTTCTTGTTAATACTGTTTCTTTGCATCATTTTGTCCCTTCACTCTAAGTCAGTCCTTGTCAAAACAAGCAAGAAAAGATTTCAAAATTTGCTACCAGCTTTTCAATTGCATAAAGTAAATTTGTCCAGCATATGCAAGTGTTACAGTCAACATGCCTTGAAGATTCATGCAAAGGCTCCCCCTCCAAAAGACTCTTGTCAGCCTACTTGACGCAAGCAAAGATAACTTGAAGTTTAATCGGGGACTCTCTGTAATACTGAATAAGGACTATGAAGTGTGCACATCATGCATAAGGCACTTACCCGTTGTGATTCTCTCTAACAGACAAATTACTCCAAAAGCAAATGCCATTCAAGATATCAGAAAACGTTATCCAAGAAAAGAAATCTCTTTTTTTTGAGATAAGGCTGACTGAGCCATAAATATAAATGGTACTGGGTGTGATACAATCAGGGTTGATCCAGAGGAAAAGTTTCTTGAAACCGACTCAAGCTGATTGAGCAAAATCCAAGCTGCCCAAGACTCAAGGCCACAAACCGACCACCACTTTTAAAACTGACAAAATTTTATTTGTTTGAAATAGGAACAAACCAGTGCAAGGAAAGTATTTCAAAAAAAAAAAGGAAAAGAAAAGAAAAGAAAATGAAAAAGGGAGAAGAGCCGACAAAGGGAAGTTTCTCAAATCTTTGCCTTTATCTGTCTTGCTAGTGTGCATAAATTTTGCCATTGCTCTTCACATTTTTCCTCCCAGGATAAAAAGACCTAGTCTAATGGATTTTCCTCCCAATACAATGTCTTAGTCTGATGAATGTTTCTCCTAAAATAACAAAAAAAACTAGTCTGATGAATTTTTTCCTACGATAAGAAATCTTAGTATGATGAATCTTTCTCCTAAGGTAAGAAAACCTAGTCTGAGACCCTTTCTCCTAGGATAAAAAATCTTAGTCTGATGAATCTTTCTCCTAAGATAAGAAAATCTAGTCCGAGACCCTTTCTCCTAGGATACAAAATCTTAGTTTGATGAATCTTTCTCCTAAAATAAGAAACCTAGTCTGATGAATTTTCTCCTACGATAGAAGTCTTAGTGTGATGAATCTTTCTCCTAAGATATAAAAAAGAAAAAAAACCTAGTCTGATGAATTTTCTCCGGATTAGAGATCTTAGTCTGATGAATCTTTCTCCTAAGATAAGAAACCTAGTGTGATGAATTTTCTCCTAGGATAAACAATCTTAGTCTGATGAATCTTTTTCCCAAGATAAGAAAACCTAGTCTGATGAATTTTCTCCTAGGATAAACAATCTTATTCTGATGAATCTTTCTCCTAAGATAAGAAACCTAGTCTGATGAATCTTTCTCCTAGGAAAAAAAATGTTTTTGCTTTAAAAAACAAAAAAAATCAGTCGCATGTTAGCATATACATCTTTCCCTAACTGTATTTTTCAACATCGGATCTCCACTCCTTAGTTGATTTTATTTTAGACATAGGGTCTCCACTCCCTCTTCTTCTTTTCCAACATAGGGTCTCCACTCCCTAGATGATTTTATTTTAGACATAGGGTCTTCACTCCCTAGTCTCCTTTCCAACATAGGGTATCCACTCCCTAGTTTATTTGATCTTAAATGCAGGGTACACCACTCCCTGATATCTTTGCCAATATAGGGTATACCATTCCCTGACCACATTTTTCCAACATAAGGTACGCCAATCCTTAGTTGAGACATATTTTTTACAATATAGTAACACCATAAAAAAAATTCATCACGATATTTTCAGGGTATACCGGTATACGGTAAAATCGGAGGGTCCAATTTTCCATCATTACGATGCATTGTAAGGCACGTCTCGAAGGCTCGAGATCACGGTTGGGTTTCATCCCTAGGGAAGCATCGACGCTCGACCTCGGGGCAGTAAGAGATCGATGGTTATAGGGGAAAGTGGGGAGTTCCCAAGGCATGTAGCTAGAACCGACAAATCCTGTTAGGCTAGGCTAAGCTCACATCATAACATTTGACTAGCTGTACCATCTCCATATCTTTGTAATTAATGCCTTTTGTACTATGTTAGGATTCCCTTCTTATATAAAGGAGATCATTGTCATTTTGCAAACATCTGTTGCTCCACACTAAATACATAAGAACATTGTCTCTGCTCTCTAACTCATTCTCTTGATTTCATTGTTCTTCATTTATTGCTTATTATTGGCCATAAAGAGCCGCCATTGATTTATTTGTAATTATTAGTCTCCATCGACCACCCTCGATAGCTCCCATCCAAGCTTCAGATTGGACCCCGAGGCCCTCGAATAGGCAAGCTCGAGGCCCCGATCGACAACGATTCGGTTTGGTTAACATCTCGTTTCCAAGTCTTCCATATAGCATCAATTGCTTAACAACTAGCATAAAAATAGATCAAGTATTTTTAGAACCATTAAATCAAATTTAATTGTTATTACCATTTTTACGGTAAGTAGTTTGGCACCCACCGTGGGGCTAAAAATAATAGTGATTATTTTCTTGCTCGTTTAACTACATAACGCAAGTTACCTTTCACACTTTTTCTTGCCCAAGATCTTTGATTTCAGGTCAAAATGTCTAACACAGTGAACAACAATCTTGAGGACCACGGCGAAAATGGTGTGGATGTTCCAGGTGTTTGTGTACCACCACGAAACCCTAAGAACGCACCAGAACCGATTCCCGTGGACGTGATCTCACGCGACGCTCAACACATCGATGTAAGCTCCCACACCAACAGGAGCGTGCACCAAGGAGACCAACAAGAAGCTCAGGAAACCCCGACTAAGGAAGAATAGGAGGTTAGCCTTCACGTTATTTTTAAAATGTTGCAGGCACAACAGCTAGCGATTTCTCAGTTGCAAAGTCACCAGAAAATTCCTAGCACGGTAGCGCCAGTGATGACTCCCCCAGCCGAGCAAGTACCAGAGAGATAAAGCAACAATGGGCCAGTAGCTGACCCCATCATCGTAAAGATGATCAAGGACCTCACAAAGAGGATTAAATCGGGCAAGAAGAAGATAGAAGCCAATGACAAAAAAGTCGAGACCTATAACTCTAGGGTTGACAAAATTCCGGGTGAACCCCCGATCCTGAAGGGTGTGGATTCGAAGAAGTTCATACAAAGGCCGTTCCCAGAGGAAGTGGCTCCAAAACCCATTCCAAAGAAGTTCAGAATGCCAGACCTTCCCAAATATAATGGAACCTCAGACCCCAATGAGCACATTACTGCTTACACTTGTGCAGTAAAGGGCAACGACCTAAAGGACGACGAGATTGAGTTGTCTTGCTAAAGAAGTTTGGGGAAACACTCTTGAAAGGGGCCATGATATTGTATCACAACCTAGCTTCTAACTCTATAGACTCATTTGCCATGCTAGCATATTCTTTCATAAAGCACATGCCGGTGCCATCAAAGTAGCAACAAGGAAGTCTGACATCTTCAAGATCAAGCAGAAGGAGAACGAGACGCTGCGAGAGTTCGTATCTCGCGTCAAATGGAACGAATGTAACTACTGCCATTCTAAGATGACTGGGCAGTACATGCCTTCACTCAAGTCCTGAATGAAAGAAGCTTGGTGGCTTCAAAGCAGCTGAAACAGAACCTGGTCGAATATTCCGCCATGACCTGGTCGGACGTTCACAACCGATATCAATCAAAAATCAGGGTCGAGGACGACCAACTAGGAGCCCCTTCGGGCTCGGTATACTCAAGAAGGCTTCTGGCAAAGGAGCCAAAGCCAAACAAAGAAAGGTACCAGCCATACACCGACAATAGGAGAAACGCCCCGAGGCGTAACATACCCCGCAATAACCAAAGGATGGACCAAAGCAAGAATCCTCAGGTACTCGTCAACAAAGCCAGATTCGATAGGCTCACAGGGCCAACGGAGGCACCTCGCTCGTCAGAATCAGAGACACCATGTGTCCCAGGCCTGTGCAATCAGATCCTTCGCAAAGAAATCATAACTTAGTGTGTGAGTTCCACAACACACATGGCCACAGGACCAAGGATTGCCACCAGCTCCGAGAGGAAGTATCCAGACTACTCAATAAAGGTCACCTCTGAGAATTCCTCAGCGACCAGACCAAAAATTAGTTCCTAGAGAGAGAGGCGGCCAAGAAGAACGAAATGAATGAGCCACAACATGTCATCCACATGATCTTGGGAGGAATCAATGCCCCATATGAGCCCATGATGAGAAGAACAAAAATATCCATCACTAGAGAAAAGCGAACTCGGGATTACATACCCGAGGATGCCCACACATTCAGCGATGAGGACATCGAGACCTTGTCTCAGCCTCACAACGACTCACTGGTAATCTCTTTTCTTGTAAATACATTTCAAATTAAACGTGTACTTGTGGATCCAGGTAGCTCAGCCAACATTATCAGGTCGAGGGTGGTGGAGCAGCTCGGACTGCTTGACTAAATCGTACCCGCCTCTCGAGTCCTCAACGGATTCAATATGGCGAGCGAAACACAAAAATGAGAAATCACCCTCCCAGTCAATGTGGCCGGCATGACCCAAAATGCCAAATTCCATGTCATCGAGGGAGACATGAGGTACAATGCGTTTCTCGAAAGGCCATGGATACACTGCATGAGAGCAGTACCATCCACCCTCCATCAAATGATGAAACGTTCCACAAAGGATGGGATTAAGATCGTCTACGAGGAACAACATGCGGCAAGAGAAATGTTCGTGGTGCACGATGTGGCCCCGACACCGGTACCTGCACCTTCGAAGGAGCCGAAGGATAAGCAAACAGTAAAAGAGCGATAACAAGCCACACTCTTGGATATCATCGACCAAACAAAGCAGGGGACCGTACCGCGTCCTCATCGCAAGCGACTGAGACATATCGGGGCTCGAGACATCGCCGGAACATTCTACACTAAGGTATGACCGTCTCTTTTCTCTTTAAATTACATTCTACACTGACCTTAATGCAGGTATCCGATCGAAACGGTCAAAGCATTCTCCAACTCGAAGACCTTAGGTTTCAAAAGCACGCGTTGTACTCTTTTCCTTTGATCAGGTTTTTATCCCAAAAAGGGTTTTACCGGTAAGGTTTTTAACGAGGCAACATCCATATGCTACCTACGGAAGACTCAACAAGTATCCAAGGATTCTTCTGCAATCAAACTCAAATACTGGGGGCATCCCCTACGGAAGGTCACCTACTCGAAGAAGCCAAGATACATCAAATGGGGTCTCGATAGGAAAATAATGTACCAGGCCAAACGGTCAATCGAACCGTGTCCGTATAGAGCAACTAAGCCCTTAACGACAAAGGCATGTATACTTGTACCAAGTGATCAAAGAATACTTCCCAAAAGCATTTTGCATTTCAAGGAAGCTCGATATATTTGCAAAAAATGACCCAGAGCCAAAAAATGTCCCGAATACTCGGGGACTTGCATCAACAACTTAAAATAATGCAACCTCCAGGTCGGAGTTCCTAACTCATAAGCCCTTAATGAGGCAACATCAAGATCACAAAGTGGCTCCAGAGCCAAAAACATCTCGAACACTCGGGGACTGGCATAAAAAACCCAATACCACATGACCTCCGGTTCGGAAATTCCGAAATGGTAAGACCTCAATGAGGCAATACCATGTTTACAAGTAATGGCTCCAGAGTCAAGAAACTCTCGACGACTCGAGGACTGCCGTCAAGTGCTATCTCCATCAACTTATAAAAACCCGAGGTCATAAGGCCACATGCGAGCAACCTCGGTCTCATAAGAACTATATAAGGCAATAACAATATCTATAAGACCTCAAGCAAGTGATGAACCATACTTGTACCAAGTATCTAAAACTTTAAGACCTTAGAGGCATGTAAAACTTGTAAGACCTTACTAAAGGTATAAACCCGATCTCAAAGTTCCTGCTATATATCAAACTTGTAAGACTCCTAAAAAGGCATACCCTAGAAATAGTCGCTGAAACCACTTCACTCGGGACTTAAAGGCTTCGACCAAACACAAATGACTTCGGTCACAAGGCTGTACCAGCCAAACTAATGCGACTTGGGGACGCCCGACCGTCGCTATAAAATCACAGGCCTTCAATTACTTCGAATATACTTCGAAAAGAACCGGTTAAACAGGCTACCCTCAATTTAGGCAAAAGAGCTACGAACATGTCAGCTCCTAAACACTGGCTTCGAGATACTCAGCCTCCGAGCCAAACCTCCCGAGGTGCTCGATCATTGCCATATAACAACTGACAATCGAGTTTTTTTTATTAAACCATCGAAGAGTCAGGCAAACACTACTTCAAAAAGTCTTTAACGAGGGAAAAATAAAGCCTATATTAGAGGTCATATCAGCCCAAGGTGTAAGAGCCATTATCGCCAAACCACATAAAAGGTCGCATCGACCTAAGGCATAAGAGACATTATTGCCAGCCTACACAAAAGGTCGCACTGAACCAACCCGTAAGAGCCTAAGGGCTAGCTTGCAATTCAAAAACTTGAGGGTCGAATAAGCTCGAGTCGAAACCCGATTCGGAGATGAAAAAAAACAGTAAAATGAATATGCCTAAAACCAAAAGCGTAAGAGCCACTGCCGCCAGCACTAAAACCAAAGGCTCACATCGGCGTAAGAGCCACTGTCGCCAGCACTAAAACCAAAGGCTCACATTGGCCAAGCACGTAAGAGCCTACAGGCCAGCCCAATGAGCCTCAAGGACATACTATGAATCTAAGGATTCCTTCTAACTCAAGGACCAATTCATCTGGCTAAATTCAAGACAGAAAGAGATATAGAAGAAATAACACAGCAAGGTTTTCTTTTGTACACATATACGTAAAAACACAAGCTCCATTTACAAACGTGCTTTGAAAATGCTATATACAGAATCAGAAAGTAAAATCTACATCCACCCTGGGGGCTATGGCCAGTCGGCCTCATCTCGCTATCCTCGGTGACAGACAGAAGTAACCGAGCACCACGCTCATCTGCTCTCGCCCGCGTAAACGCTTTCGAGAGGTCAAATCCCCTAGCACGAATCTCCTCGAGAGTTTTCCTCCGAGACATACACCGAGCATATTCTTTGCTCCTATATTCGCGGTCAAGGATCTTTCTCAGCTCAACTTGAGCATCGACAACATCCTTCAAATAGACCGCCACCTTCTGGTCAACCTTAGTTTGGCTCATTATAGCTTCGGCCCGGGCATCCACAATCTCGGCCTTGACCTTCAAAAGCTTGGAATCGAGCTTCGTAATCATATCTGTTCGAACCGAGGTATTATCAGGAGCTAAGTGAAGTTGAACCTCAAGGGCCGAAGCTTTGGCCAGAGCACCCTTCTCTGTCGAAGCCTGAGCGACCGCCTAAGCCTTTAAATCATTATGTTCGTGCTTGGATCGGCCAACCTCGTCCTGAAGGCACTCCAAGTCTTTTGTCTTTTTCTGCAACTGAGATAAACGAAAGATTAGCCTCAGGATCTAGAAAAAAGAACACACACTCGCTCGAAAAAAAAACTACCTGCTCCTTCAAATAGCTCTCATAATTCAAGCTCTGACTCGCCTCATACTGTAAATGCGCCAACTCGACTTCCCATTTCTTTTTCATCAAAAAGGAGCCTAAGGGATTTCTCCCCATCTAGAGCTTTCCGTAGCCTGGCCTCATGATGGAGCAGCTCGGACTTAAGCTTGTCCAAAGCCTGCAAAAGAAAACTCAATAAAAAAGGGAAGGCGCAAAACTCGAAAGTCCTATGCCAGAACTCACCACAGAGTGAAGCCGTTGGGTTTTCTCGAAGGTCCAACGCACATCTCCTAACCTAGCTCCCTCAGCTCCGAAAGAATCGACCCCGGTCGAGGCATGTTCGCTCGGTGCATACGACCCCGGTTTTCGAGTATCCCTCGAAGTACTTTTGACGGGAAAATAAGGCGGCAGTGGAGGAGAAACCGCCTTTCCAAAATCGGCAATCGCAGGGGAAGCAGGCTTAGTCGATACATCCTTTCCGAGCCCCTGGTCTGGGTTTGTCTTGCTTTGAGAACCATCACCCTACAAAGGTATCTTCTGCTTATTGTTATCATTTTTAGCCCAGAAGCTAGCGATCCTTCTCCGTCTCCAAGGGGGCACAACTGTATGTGGGCGAAATTAGAAGTTCTAAATTCTTGCTATCGAGTCACTTAAGAAGAATACCTCGAGACCCCGAGGACACGAAGCTGGGACCAAGTTCCCTCCCTCGGAGCTCGTCGAGGTCTGACTTAAAGAGGACATAGATCAAGGCTAGAGTAAAATGTGGAATTCCCAAGGCGCACGGCTAAGTCTGACAAAACCGGCCTACCTAGAGCCTGTGTCAAGGCGTCGCATCTAGCCATCCCATCTCCATACCTTTACAATTAATGTATTTGTACTATAACAGGATTCCCCTCCTATATAAAGGGCATCCTCACCACTTTGTAAGGGGCTGCTGTTGCTCCAACTATTCTATACAAGATCAATAACAACTCTCTCTCTCTCTCTCTCTCTCTTTTCTCTTTAACTTACTTGCTCGAGGCTACCTCTTTCATTTATTGCTTTCATACTTGTTCTTCATTTATTGCTTGATATTGGACATAAAGAGCCTCTTTAATTATATCGTAACTGTTAGCCCTTTCCTAATTATACCCGATAGCTCGGGCCCCTGCCTAGGCATCGACCTCGAGGCCTCTCATCGGTCAGTTCGAGGCCCAGACAGTAAGCCCCTCGGTTTGATTATAACCTTGTTTTAGTTCTTATTTCGTCGTTAAGCTTCACATATCTATCATTAACTGCTCTAATAACTAGCATGAAAATAGATCATGTTTTTAGAGTCCCATCAACAAATTTAATTGTTATTACCATTTTCATGGTAAACAACGGCCTCGCCTTGGAAGGCTCCCCGATGCCTATAATAACAAGGTTAGTACGCAGAAAAAGAAAGTGCTTTTCCAACTAAAAGGAGGGAAGGGAAAAGATCGCACAACGCATACCATGATGTTTTCCCCCCATCTACCCCTAGACCAAGCTCGCCACTTACACTCATCACTAGTCGAGTGGATCGCCAACTCCCGAGCCCAATCTGGCAGATCAGAGACCTCACATGATATCAATAAAGTTGCTGCAGAAGAGGGAAAGAAAGCACATTTACGAAACACTCCTTTCTCCATAACTAAAAAACTGCGAAGGCACGAGTGTACCACTTACATGTATAATTCCATTCCTCAAGGAATGGCATAAACTCCACGGGGATAATATCTACAGTCCATACTCGGACGAATCAACTCATCCACTCCCGACCTCCATCTTCTTCATCATCAACAACGAAAGCATGGTCGACTGGCATCGTAAGGTTAGCAGACCTCGATGGTGAAAAGGCTGGTATAGCCTTATAAGATAACTAAGCGTAAATTCAAGCCCTGCCTTCTCCGCAAAGAACCGCATCATCAACACTATCTTCCAAAATGACGGGTGAATCTGCGCCAAGGTAACCTGATACTTTCGATAGAAGTCAAGCACAACCCTATCAAGAGGGCCTAGCATGAAAGGATACATGTACACATTCAAAATACCCTCGGCATGGTCCGTAATACTCTCATTCGGGAAAGGTACCTGCAGTGCTACCCTTTCCCCCCATCCGTAGCTTTTCCTAACCAACTCAAGGTTTCCCTCTCCTATTAAAGAAGAAAACTTCAAGATATGATCCCGTTGATCCTGGGCATCAGGGTACTTTTTCTGACGAAAAGTCCCCTCTTGAAGCAAAATGACCCGAGTCGAGCCTGCCTGGCATCAGTGGCGCTCCGCCAACAAGGCAAGAATCAGAGGCGAAACTCTCTCCTCCTTGCCGAACGGATCCTGATGTAGCAGTCATGACTTAGACAACTGGAGCAGGAATTTGGGCAAGAGCGTTAATACTAAAATAATAAAAGGCCTAACGTGGGAAAAAGGGGTAACTACTCAGGATGGGAATCTCCAAAACCCTATATATGGAAAGAGCGGCAATCATCCACCATATGACGTTTCAGGATGGTACCCGATCTCGAGGACCTCCATCTAAAAGATGTTAGGCTCCAGGAAGCCATTAGCATCGTTGGCAGTACCAAAAGGATAACCAATCTCGAGGACCTCCCTAAGGGGCCATCCACCATACGACATTTCGAGGTTGAAGGCCCCGCACCAACCAAGCCTCGAGATGGTACCCGATCTTGAGGACCTCCATAAAAAAGAAGTTAGGCTCCAGGAATCCATTGACATCATTGTAGGTCCCAAGATGGTACCAGATCTTGAGGACCCCCACCAAAAAGAAGACAGGCTCCCATAAGCCATTAATACCACTACAAGTCCTGAGATGGTACCCGATCTCAAGGACCTCCATCCAAAGAAAAATAGTTTCCAGAAAGCCATTACCACCATTGCAAGTCCCGATATGGTACCCTATCTCGAGGACCTCTTTCAGGAAGAAATTGAGTTCTAAAAGGAGCTGCTCATATATGAGCTTAACCTCGGGGTGGCATTCTACTCTGAGAAGTTATTGCGAGTACGGATTGTCTACCCGATTCTCCAGACCTCGAACTACCTAAGCTCGAGCAAACTCCCCCTCGAGGGGTAGCGCATGATTTAAAAGAGCTAAGTTTCGTTCTGAGAGTTCGAAGCCTTACTTTTATTCAACTCGGAATTAGGGGTCCCCGATGATCCAAGTTTATCGATCCAACCCGGGCTCGATCCAAGGGATGACAAAGGATTCCGCAGGGAGCCGTTTTAATCAATCAAAGGTCAGAAAAAACACTCACACCCGGGCTCGATATTTGCACCAATCGATGGAGTCATGCACTCTGATTCCACACAAGCATATATAAAGGGAAAATAACATACATCAGAGACAAATTGGAGAAACATTTTTTATTCATAAACACTTGAATACAACAGCCCATGAGGGGTCCTTACATATGATTACAAAAGCTCACAAGGGTCCTTACACAGAAACGAAGAAGCAATAGTATACGTATAGTAAAAGCCAAGAGCCTAATATATTCTCGAGGGTTCATCCTCGGCGGCAGTATCTTCGAGCACCATCTCCTCGGGTATGCATCCTCGGTGGCAATATCTTCGATTGCCACCTCCTCGGGGGTCTCATCTTGGTCCTCGAGAATGATATCTCCAATGGCAAAGATGAAGAAGTGGAAAGTGGGAAGATGAAGAAGAGGAAACTGGGAAGATGGAGAAGAGGAAAGTGAAGAAGTAGAAAGGGATGAAAAAATGCCATAGCCCGCCAAAGAGCAAAGGCTTTCACCGGGTCAGAAAGATTACGGTCCGGTAGAAGACTTGGCGGGCATCGGCCTTACTTGCACGGCTACTTTAAGTCCACTTCTTGGGACATTGTGCCGTGCAAGCTATCAGCCAGAGGTGCCACTTCACCCCACAAAAAGCAAAAGGGATGAAGTGCCACACCAGGCTAGGGTAGGAAGGTGAGCAGCAGTATATAGTCCGAATACCCTCGTGAGCAACAGTGTAGAGTCCAAATATCTTTCCAAGTCGGAAGAAATCGGTCCCTCTGTCTCATCGTCTTAAGCCAACAACGACAGCAGTAATAATAACAACAACGACGACAAGTCAGAAAAATCTCGCTCGGCAAGGGAAATCCCAGGAAAAAGGCCATGGCGTGGTCGAAGAAAATGCCGCCATGAAACCTTGAGACCACGAGCCTTAAACATAAAGGAAAATAACGGACGAGGATGAGAAGAAGAGAAGGGCAAAAGGCTAATTTGAGAACACAATGAAGAATAGGTTCCAGAAAGCTCCCATTTATAGAGAAAGGGCAGAGTAACCGGCCGGCACAATCAATGCCCTTTGAAAAATGCAACCGATGATGCCATCAATGCCCTTGAAAGACGTATTAACAGGCGCAATTAATGCATTTTTTGAACTGAATCGGCGGCGGTACTATTGCTTAGGAGGATGAGAATCGGCAGTGCATTGAAAGGCATTGAAAAGATGGGTCTGCAGGATGCCTCGATTGCCACAAAAGCCTATGTCATGGGTGTGACGTCATCAGTATAGCATTATCACGGGAAATTTGGAAAGATGGTTATCAGGGATGTTTCTTATCATTCTACTCTAAGAAACGTGGGGACTATCTGTATACGGTAAAATTAGAGGGTCCAATTTTCCATCATTACGATACCTCGTAAGGCATATCTCGAAGGCTCGAGATCCTGTTGGGTTTCATCCCTCGGGAAGCATCGACGCTTGACCTCGGGGCAGTACGAGGTCGACGGTTATGGGGGAAAGTGGGGAGTTCCCAAGGCATGTATCTAGAACTGACAAAGCCTATCAGGCTAGGCTTAGCTCGCATCATAACATTTGACTAGCTGTACCATTTTAATATCTTTGTAATTAATGACTTTTGTACTATGTTAGGATTACCCTCTTATATAAAGGGGATCCTTGTCATTTTGCAAACATCTGTTGCTCCATACTAAATACAAAAGAACATTCTCTTGGCTCTCTAACATATTCTCTTGATTTCATTGTTCTTCATTTATTGCTTATTATTGGCCATAAAGAGCCGCCATTGATTTATTTGTAACTGTTAGTCTCTATCGACCACCCTCGATAGCTCCCATCCAAGCTTCCGATTCGACCCCAAGGCCCTCAAATAGGCAAGCTCGAGGCCTTGATCGACAACGATTCGGTTTGGTTAACATCTCATTTTTAAGCTCTTATCTTATTTCCAAGTCTTTCATATAGCATCAACTGCTTAACAACTAGCATAAAAATAGATAACGTATATTTAGAACCACTAAATCAAATTTAATTTTTATTACCATTTTTGCGGTAAACAATACCATTCCTTACTTTTTATTGCTTTCAACAATGAAGTAGTTTAGAGTTTTTTCTACAATTAACTCACGAAATTTTCCTAGTGAAAATTGCGGCAGAAAAGTTTCGTTCATTTGTTTGTTTTGGTGTTTGAGCAAGTTTTTACCTTGAGGCACAAGGTTTGATATGACCAAAAGAAGAAGTTTCAATCCAAAATACGTAAAAAAAAGGTAAATCCAAAATGCAGAAGCGGATGAAAAGGATATGGACTGCTCAAGACATGACTGAAGTCACGAGCATTGCATTTCCTATTTCAATCTGATGAAGTAGTAGAGGATGAACTAACACCTACAACTATCAAGCATCAAAGATAATATCAGAGTCTGCGTGAAAAACTAGTCAAGACTCAAGATCACGTTTCAGAAGACTTATTGTAATGACCTGGCTAGTCCTTTCATGAGTTACCACTCCGTTTCCCCATTTTTTCTTCTTTATGTGTTGTTCAGCTATATTTCATCATATCGTGTTGGTTGGTTTGGGTTTGGAGGGGTTTTGTAGATGAATGAGACACTTAATCTCTTATTTGGAAGCTTTAGTTGGAAAAGTAAACCGAAAGTTGACTTGTGAGTAAATGATCTCGGAATTTGGTTTTTATGGTTCAGATAGTTTCTTTAGGTGATTTGGGACTTATCAGCATGATCAAAATATATTTTGGAGGTCCGTGATAGATTTAGGCTTGAATTCGCAAAATTAGAAATTTGGCATTTTCCGATTGGCAGTGGAAATTTTGATATCGGGGTCGGAATGGGATTCTGGAAATTGGAGTATGTCCATTGTGTCATTTGTGATGTGTGCAAATTTTTAGGTCATTCGGATAAGGTTTGATAGGTTTTTATGTCGGTTGCGGATTCGGAAGTTTTGGAATCCTTAGGCTTGAATCCGAGGGTGATTTGATGTTTTGATGTTGTTTTGAGTGATCCAAAGATTGGAACAAGTTTGATTGATGATATGGGACTTGTTGGCGTGTTTGGTTGAGGTCCCGAGGGCCTCTAGATGGATTGGGTGGTTGACAGTTTGGAGTTGGTTTAAAGTTGGAGAAATTTTTTGCTTCCGTTGTTTTCGCATCGCGGAAGCGGGAAGAGACTACAAATGTGGTTTGGGCATCGTAGAAGTGGAAGTCGAGTCACACATGTGAGCCTGCAGGTGCTGTGAGTTGACCACAATTGCGGATGAGGGATTTTAAGTGAAAATCTGCAAAAGTGGAGATTTGTTCGCAGGTGCGGACCGCAGATGCGATATTGGTAGCGCAGGTGCGGTTTTGTCGAGTTTGGCCAATTTCGGGATTTTTGAGTATATTTGATTATTTTTGCTTGGGTTTTGCTCCTTTAGCGTATATTGATGATAATTTACTGATTTTTATTAGATTTGGAGCATTTGGAGGCCGATTGGAGAGGCAAAGGCATCGCGGGCTAGATTTTGGACCGGTTTGAAGTAAATTATGATTGTAAATATTGTCCTAAGGGTATGAAATACCGGATTTCACATCGTTTCACTACTTTGAGGTGACACACACACTAGATGACGAGCGTGGGGGCATGCATCGGTGGGGATTGTGACTTGGTCCATCCCGTATGACTATTAAGTCGCGTATTTGATTGAAAACTATTTGATACTATTGTGTTTTGGAAAGTACTATTATGTTTTGGGCTGAATGCCATATTTGGGCCTCGTGCCAACTGTTTGGACCCTTAGGGGCTCTTTTACTACTATTCCTCACTGTTTTGACTTAATATTTGTATTCAGTCATGTTGTATTTTACTGATTTCACAACTTAACTGTATTTTCTCCATTTTGATACTTTAAATGATATTTTGGGCTGAGCATCCTATTTTACTGTTGCCCGAGTGGCTTGAGAGGTTTCTGACTAAGTGAGGCCGAGGGCCTGTGTTGTGAGGATATCATGGGATCGTGCAGCATGTTGTACTAATTTGTGATATATGAGAGGCCGAGGGCCAAATTTATTATGCCACGAGATGGCTTGTGATAGCGCTTGGGCTATAAGAGCCCTTCCGGAGTCTGAACACCCCCAGTGAGTGCGGGTACCCAGTGTGTGTGATGTAATGTAGCCCGAGGGGCTGTTGTTGATTCATATTGTTACTCGAGGGGCTGATTACGAGTTATTGTGAGGTAGCCCGAGGGGCTGGTTCTGTTGATATTTTGTTCGAGGGGCGGCTTATGGTATATGTTTTTCCCGAGGGGTTGTTTACGTTTCTATCATTTTTACTCACTCTTTTCACTACTCATTTGAAACTATTGAAAAATATTGTAAAAGGAAAGTTTTTACTGAAACTTAATTTGTTTTTACGAGATAAATGATTTCTGTACTGTTTTAGGCAATGTACTGTATTTATTATGGTGTTATGACGTTGAATTATCTGTTTTCTTACTGCTCAACTTTCATTTACTTTTATTACTTACTAAGTTAGCGTACTCACATTACTCCCTACACCTTGTGTGCAGATCCAGGAGTTGCGGGTCGCGATAGTGAGCATTGATCGTCCATTCAGCAGGATTTTGGAGTCAACAAGTTAGCTGCATGGCGTTTGCAGCCCTATTCTTCTCCCTCATATCTTTCCTAGATTTATTTAATATTGTCTTCCAGACTTGGTTAGACTTTATCATATTGAGACAGAGTTGTATTTGCTCGTGACTTGTGATACCCCAATGTTGGGCTTGTTTATTTATTCCGCACTGGTTATTTAGACGTATGTAATGAGATTTTTTGTTAATTAATGGCTTAAAAATGAATTTTAAAGAATAATGGTTTGATTTGGGAATTGTGTCGCCTGGCCTAGTTTCACGATAGGCGCCATCACGACCGAGTCGGTTTTAGGGTCGTGACAAGTTGGTATCTGAGCCTAGGTTATATTGGTCTCACGAGTCATACGCAGGTTTAGTAGAGTCTCGTGGATCGGTACAGAGATGTCTGTACTTATCTTCGGGAGGCTGCAAAACCTTTTGGAAAAACTTCAAATTCTTCAATTCCTGTTGTGCGAATCGGTTAATTCTGGTAACTAAGCTTTTGTTATTCTATTCTCTCACAGATGGTGAGGACACGTGCTACCGTACAGGACGGATGACCACCAATTGTGGCAACTAGAGGCTGAAGATGCGGTCGAGGCCGTGGTAGGGGCAGGGGTGTAGCCCACACAGTAGCTAGGGTAGCATCTGCATATCCACCAGCCACCCCAGTTCAGGATCAGGTCCCAGTTGCGGATGCTCCAGCAGTATCAGCTCAGGCACCGACTGTGCCTATTGTTATCTCAGGCCTTCAGGAGGCCCTGGCCTAGATTCTATTAGTGTGCACTGGCCTGACTCAGACAGTCTCAGTTACTATGGCCGCAAATACTTCTCAGGCTGGGGGAGGCACCCAGTCTCCCGCCGCTTACACACTTGAGCAGGTCGTGTAGGGACTTCAAACACCGGGGGCACCTCCAGCCCAGCTGGTTGTAGTTGTTCAAGACTATGTAGCTCTAGTTATGCCAGAGGACGAGCAATGCATATTGGAGAGGTTTGGGAGACTTCATCCTCTGACTATCAGTGGTGCAGAGGGCGAGGATGCCCAGGGTTTCTTGGACAAGTGTCAGAGGATTCTTCGGACCGTGGGTATTTTGGAGACCAGTGGGGTCTCGTTCACTACTTTCCAGTTCTTCGGGGCTGCACTTAGTTGGTGGGAGGCTTACAAGAGGCATAGGACGATTGGCACAATGCCCCTTTCTTGGCAGCAGTTCTCTGTTCTCTTTCTGGAGAAGTTTGTACCTGAGTCTCACTGAGAGGAGCTGTGTAGGCTATTCGAGCAACTTCGTCAGAGTGACTAATCTGTTACACAGTATGAGATATGGTTCTCTGAGTTGGCTCGTCATGCAGTTAGGTTGGTTCCAACAAATCGAGATCGGATTAGGAGGTCTAAAGATGGCCTTGGTTTCTAGCTCCAATTGTTCATGACCACAGAGAGAGTATCTGGGGCTACCTTTGGTGAGGTTGTTGAGATAGCTCGACAGATTGAGATGGTTCGTGGTCAGGAGAGGGTTGAGAGGGAGGCTAAGAGGCCTCGTGGTCAGGGTGGATTCAGTGGTACTCCTTATGGGGGTCAATTTCAACACGGGAGAGGCCGTCCATTCCGGCATGCTCAGTCAGCTCGCCCAGTTTATCGTGGGGCATCATCAGGCCATGGTTCTCACAATTCTCATCAGGGCCATTCATCACTTAGTGCCCTTCCAGCCTAGAGTTCGTCCCGCGCTCCATCAGTTCAGGGCTCTTCTATGCTAGGTTCTTCTGCTAGTCATGTTCCCTTCAGTCCCCGTCTCAAGCACCAAGAGGTTGTTATGAGTGTGGCGAGTTGGGCATATATGGAGGCAGTGCCCTCGTCATCTTGGGGGTTCATCTCAGCAGAGGAGTCAACTATCGACTTTAGCACCAATTACTTCACCGCCCACCCAACCAGCTAGGGGTGGAGGACAGTTAGCTGGGAGTCACCTTAGAGGGGGAGGTCAATCAGGTGGTGGTCAGGCCCATTTCTATGCACTCCCAGCTAGACCTGATGCTATTGCTTCAGATGCTGTGATTATAGGTATTGTCTTAGTTTGCTGTAGAGATGCCTCTGTGTTATTTGATCCTGGTTCCACTTTTTCATATGTGTCATCATATTTTGTTCGTTATTTGGATATGCCCCGTGAGTCTCTTGTTTCATCTGTTTGTATATCTACTCCTATGGGTAATACTGTTGTTGTAGACCATGTATATAGGTCGTGTGTGGTGACTATTGGGGGTTTGGAGACCTGAGTGGATCTTCTGTTGCTTTGTATGGTCAATTTTGATGTGATATTGGGCATGGATTGGTTATCTCCATGTCATGCTATTTTGGACTTTCATGCTAAGAGAGTGACGTTGGCTATGCCGGGTGTGCCACAGATTGATTGGCAAGGTTCGACTGATTTTATCCCTAGTAAGGTGATCTCATTTTTGAAGGCCCAGCGGATAGTTGGGAAAGGTTGTCTTTCTTACTTAGCCTTTGGGAGGGATATTAGTGCAGAGACTCCTAGTATTGATTCAGTTCCGGTAGTGAGGGACTTTCTGGATGTGTTTCCTGCACACCTGTCGGGCATGCCACCAGATAGGAATATTGATTTTGGTATTGATTTGGTGTCGGGCACTCAGCGCATTTCTATTCTATCGTATCGTATGGCACTGGCGGAGTTGAAGGAGTTAAAGGAGTAGCTTCATGAACACTTTGATAAGGGGTTTATTCGGCCTAGTGTGTCGCCGTGGGGTGCGTTTGTTCTATTCATGAAGAAGAAGGATGGAACTATGAGGATGTGCATTGATTACAGGCAGTTGAACAGGGTCACAACCAAGAAGAAGTATCCTTTGCCTCGTATTGATGATTTATCTGACCAGCTTCAAGGAGCGAGGGTGTTCTCCAAGATTGATCTCTTGTCAGGGTACGCCCAGTTGAAGATCAGGGACTCAGATATTCTTAAAATAGCTTTTCGAACCCGATATGGTCATTATGAGTTCCTTGTGATGTCTTTTGGGCTAACCGATGGCCCAACAACGTTCATGCATCTGATGATCAGCGTGTTATGGCCTTATCTTGACTCATTTGTCATTGTATTCATTGATGATATTCTGGTGTACTCGCGTAGTCAGGAAGAGCATGCAGAGCATATGAGAGTGGTATTGCAGCGGTTGAGGGAGGAGAAACTTTATGCAAAGTTCTCCAAGTGTGAGTTTTGGCTTAGTTAAGTGGTTTTTTGGGGCACGTGGTGTCCAGTGAGGGTATTCAGGTTGATCCAAAGAAGATAGAGGTGATTCAAAGTTGGTTCAGACTGTCCTCAGCCACAGAGATTCACAGCTTTCTTGGTTTGGCGGGTTATTACCGTTGGTTCGTTTAGGGATTTTCATCTATTGCATCACCCTTTGACCAAATTGACTCAAAAGGGTGCTCCATTCAGGTGGTTGGATGAGTGTGAGGTGAGCTTTTAGAAGCTCAAGAGTGCCTTGACAACAACTCTAGTGTTAGTTTTGCCTTCAGCTTCAGGTTCATATACAGTGTATTGTGATGCTTCGAGAGTTGGTATTGGGTGTTTGTTGATGCAGGAGTGTAGAGTGATTGCTTATGCTTCTCTTTAGTTGAAGCTCCATGAGAAGAACTACCCCATTCATGATCTAGAGTTGGCTACCATTGTTCACGCGTTGAAGATTTGGAGACATTACCTATATGGTGTGTCTTGTGAGGTGTTTACTGATCATCGTAGCCTCCAGCACTTGTTCAAGCAGAAGGATCTCAATTTGAGGCAGTGGAGATGTTTGGAGTTGCTAAAGCACTATGATATCACTCTCTTGTACCATCCGAGGAAGGCCAATGTAGTGGCCGATGCTTTGAGTAGGAATGCGGTGAGTATGAATAGTTTGGCATATATTCTTGTTGGGTAGAGACCTCTTGCAGTTGATGTTCAAGCCTTGGCCAATCGGTTTGTGAGGTTGGATATTTCGGAGCCCAGTCGGGTCTTAGCTTGTGTGGTTTCTTGGTCTTCCTTGTTTGATCGCATTAGAGAGCGCGAGTATGATGATCCTTATTTGCATTTTCTTAAGGACAGAGTTCAGCACAACAATGCCAGAGATGTGACTATTGGAGGTGATGGGGTATTGAAGATGCAGGGCCAGATATGTGTGCCCAATGTAGACGGGCTTCAGGAGTTGATTCTGGAGGAGGCCCATAGCTTGCGGTATTCTATTCATCCGGGTGCTGCGAAGATGTATCAGGATTTGAGAAAACATTATTGGTGGAGAAGAATGAAGAAGGATATTGTGGAATTTGTAGCTCAGTGTATCAATTGTCAGTTGGTGAAATATGAGCATTAGAGACCGAGTGGCTTGCTTCAGGGGTTAGATATTCCAGAGTGGAAGTGGGAGCGGATCACCATGGATTTTGTAGTTGGACTCCCATGGACTTTGAAGAAGTTCAATGCTATTTGGGTGATTGTGGATCGGCTGACCAAGTCCGCGTACTTCATTCCTGTATGTACTACCTATTCTTCAGAGCGGTTGACAGAGATTTATATCCGAGGGATTGTTCGCTTACATAGTGTCCCAGTTTCCATCATTTCAGATAGAGGTACTCAGTTTACTCCACAGTTTTGGAGAGCCGTGCAGCGAGAGTTGGGTACTCAGGTGATTTGAGCACAACTTTTCACCCTCAGATGGACAGGCAGTCCGAGCGCATTATTTAGATATTGGAGGACATGTTGCGCGCTTGTGTCATTGATTTTTGGGGTTCATGGGATCAGTTTCTAGCGGTCACAGAGTTTGCATATAACAACAGTTATCAATCGAGTATTTAGATGGCTCCATATGAGGATTTATACGGGAGACAGTGTAGATATCTAGTCGGTTAGTTTGAGCCGGGTGAGGCTAGGCTTTTTAGTACAGACTTGGTGCAGGATGCTTCGGACAAGGTGAAAGTGATTCAGGAGCGGCTTCATACAGCACAATCAAGACAAAAGAGTTATGATGACAGGAAGGTCTGTGATGTGTCTTACATGGTTGGGGAGAAGGTTCTATTGAAGGTTTCACCCATTAAGGGTGTTATGAGGTTTGGGAAGAAGGGTAAATTGAGTCCTCGGTTCATTGGGCCTTTTGAGCTGCTTCGAAGGATTGGGGAAGTGGCTTATGAGATTGCTTTGCCACCTAGCTTGTCGAGTGTGCATCCGATATTTCATGTTCCTATGCTCCGGAAGTATATTGGCGATGCATTTCATGTTTTGGATTTTAGCACAGTTCAGTTAGAGAGTGATTTGACTTATGATGTGGAGGCAGTGGCAATTTTGGAGCGTTAGGTTCGAAAATTGATATAAAAGAATATAGCTTCAGTGAAAGTGTAGTGGAGAGGTCGGCACGTGGAGGAGGCTACCTGGGAGATCAAGCAGGAGATGTAGAGCAGATATGCTCACCTATTTGATGTTCCAGGTATATTTCTTGACTTATTCGAAGACGAACGTTTGTTTAAGAGGGGGAGGATGTAACGATCCGGCCGGTCATTTCATGAGTTACCACTCTGTTTCCCCCATTTCTTCTTCTTTATGTGTTGTTCAGATGTATTTCATCATATCGTGTTGGTTGGTTTGGGTTCAGAGTGGATTTGTAGAGGAATGAGACATTTGGTCTCTTATTTCGAAGCTTTAGTTGGAAAAGTCAACTAGAAGTTGACTTGTGAGTAAATGATCTCGGAATTTAGTTTTTATGGTTCAGATAGCTTCGTTAGTTGATTTGGAACTTAGGAGCATGATCGGAATGTATTTTGGAGGTCCGTGGTAGATTTTGGCTTGAATTGGTAAAATTGGAAATTTGGCATTTTTCTGTTGGCAGTGGAAATTTTGATATCGGGGTCGGAATGGGATTCCGAAAATTGGAGTAGGTCTGTTGTTTCATTTGTGACGTGTGTGCAAAATTTTAAGTCATTCCGATGAGGTTTGATAGGTTTTTGGATCGGTTGCGGAATTCGGAAAATTTGGAATCCTTAGGCTTGAATCCGAGGGTGATTTGATGTTTTGATGTTGTTTTGAGTGCTCCAGAGATTGGAACAAGTTAGAATGATGATATGGGACTTGTTTGTGTGTTTGGTTGAGGTCCTGAGGGCCTCGAGATGGATTTGGGTGTTTGACGAAAGGTTTGGAGTTGGTTTGGACTTGCAGAAATTTTTCTGCTTTTGTTGTTTCTGCACATGCGGATTGGGGACCGCATGTACGATGATCGTGAAAGCGGGAAGAGACCATACATGCGGTTTGGGCATTTCACAAGCGGAAGGCGAGTCGCACCTACGAGCCCACATGTGCGGTGGGTTGGCCGCATGTACGGATGAGGGATTTTAAGTGAAAATCCGTAGAAGCAGAGATTTGTCCACAGGTGCGGACCGCAGATGCAATATTGGTAGCGCAAGTGCGGTTTTGCTAAGCAGAAAATATAAATAGAGGCCTTCGTGAAATTTGGTCATTTTTCCATCATTTGTATTCGGATTTGGAGCTTTTTGAGAGGAATTGAAGAGGGATTCAAAGGGTAACACTTGGAGGTAATATTTTTAAACTCAATACTCGATCCTATGATGATTTCTAACTGATCAGACATGAAATTAGTGGGATTTAAGGGTTAAAAATTGAAGGCTAGGGCTTGAGTTTTGTAGAGCTTTGAGTGGGGATTTGAGGGGCCATTTGAGGTCCGATTTCGATGTTTTTGGTATGTATGGACTCGTGGAAGGATAAGGATTCTAGTGATGTAAATTTTATCAGATTCCGAGACGTGGGCCTGAGGGTCGGTTCGGCCAATTTCGGGATTTTTGATTAATTTAATTATTTTTGCTTGGGTTTTGCTCCTTTAGCGTATATTGATGATAATATACTGATTTTGGTTAGATTTGGAGCATTTGGAGGCCGATTCAAGAGGCAAAGGCATCACGAGCTAGAGTTTGGACCGTTTTGAGGTAAGTTATGATTGTAAATGTTGTCCTGAGGGTATGAAACGCCGGATTTCACATCGTTTTACTACTTTGAGGTGACGTACATGCTAGATGACAAGTGTGGGGGTGTGCATCGTTGGGGATTGTGACTTGGTTCGTCCTATACGATTATTAAATCGCGTATTTGATTGAAAACTATTTGATACTATTGTGTTTTAGAAAGTACTATTATGTTTTGGGCTGAATGCCATATTTGGGCCTCATGCAAACTGTTTGGACCCGTATGGGCTTTTTTACTACTATTCCTCACTGTTTTGACTTAATATCCGTACTCAGTCATGCTGTGTTTTACTAATTTCACAACTCTGCTATATTTACTCTGTTTTGATACTTTAAATGATATTTTGGGCTGACCATCCTATTTTACTGTTGCTCGAGTGGCTTGAGAGGTTTCTGACTAAGTGAGGCCGAGGGCCTGTGTTGTGAGGATATCATGGGATCGTGCAACATGTTGTACTGATTTGTGATATATGAGAGGCTGAGGGCCGGATTTATTATGCCAGGAGATGGCTTGTGATAGCGCTTAGGTTGTAGGAGCCCTTCCAGAGTCTGAACACCCCCAGTGAGCGCGGATACCCAGTGTAAGTGTTGTGATGTAGCCTAAGGGGCTGTTGTTGATTTATATTGTTGCCCGAGGGGTTAATTACGAGTGATTGTGAGGTAGTCTGTGGGGCTGGTTTTGTTGATATTTTGCCCGAGGGGTGGCTTATGGTACATGTTTTACTCAGGGGCTATTTACGTTTCTATCATTTTTACTCACTGTTTTTATCACTCGTTTGAAACTATCTAAAAATGTTTTTATATTAAAGGTTTTACTGAAATTGAGTTTGTTTTCACGAGATAAATGATTTCTGTACTATTTTGGGCAATGTACTGTATTTCTTGTGGTGTTATGACGTGGAATTATCTCTTTTCTTACAACTCAGCTTTCATTTACTTTTATTACTTACTGAGTTGGCATAATCACATTACTCCCTGCACCTTGTGTGCAGATCCAGTAGTTGCGGGTCGCGATAGTGAGCATTGATCGTCCATTCAAATGGATTTCAGAGTCGATAAGGTAGCTGCATGGCGTTCGTAGCCCTGTTCTTCTCCCTCATATCTTCCTTAGATTTATTTAGTATTGTCTTCCAGACTTGGTTAGACTTTATCGTATTGAGATAGAGTTGTAGTTGCTCATGACTTGTGACATCCCGATGTCAGGCTTGTTTAATTATTCCGCGCTTGTTATTTAGACTTATGATATCAGATTTCTTGTTAATTAATGGCTTAAAAATGCCATTTAAAGAATAATGGTTTGATTTAGGAATTGTGTGGGCTGGCTTAGTTTCACGATAGGCGCCATCACGACCGAATCAATTTTAGGGTCATGACACTTATAGATAGGAATCTTATAACTCATAGCTAATAGGCTTGATTAGTTCTTTTAGATTTTGATTTTGATGTAATAACGGGATCGCGGACTGGAGCGTCAACGGAACCTCACTCAACTCTCGAACTCATCACTCCATCATTCTTCTTGAACTACAAGCGACCTGATTCCCTTATAACCCGGCATATGTAGGCTGTCCAAAACTAGGACTCGGTTGCACCTTTTTCTTTTATTTTCTTCCTCTTTTGAATAATGATATGGTCAAAAATTAGTTACACGGCTCACTTTGTCTTTGCCTAAAAACTCTTCATGTTTCCAAACAAAGAGGTGCAGCTATAAACACCTAGTTTTTTACTATATTTAATCTACTTATTTTAGCTCTTATTTCTCCTTTTATATATTATACTTAAGAAAATTTAAAACAATAAAAAAGAGTCACATTTTTAATATAAGCTTTATCTTCATTTATAAAGAAAGAAAATATTTTCCAAAAAATATATTAGTTTCATAAATAAATATTGAGTGATTAGTATTTTATCTTGCTATTCAAGTTTATGAGTTGTATTTTTATTTGTTCATCTACTAATCAATAAAGAAAATAAAAATCACAAAAAAGAAAGAAGATTTAATTTGGACTAGTTCTCCTAAAGTCTTGTTTTGTTCAAATGTCCAAGTCATGACCCAAATTGGGCCAAACCTTAGCCCAATGGCCAATAACCCATCAGATTTCCTCCTTTCGAAAATCCTACATCTTTTTTATATCTCATTATCTCATTCAAAGAGAGAGAAGCCGCATCCTGCACAAAAGAAAACACCTAGCTTCTTCAAAAAAAAGTGACAATAGCCATAACCACCACATGTACACCACCTAAACTCCACGGAAATAGCACCCTTATACACCTGAAATCAAGCCCAAAACTAGTTGTACTAACACCATAAGTCAGTTGCAAAACCAGCTAAAAACAATCCACCATCCTCCATTAAACCACTCTTCAAACCACCACAAATAACCTGAAATCAGTCCCCAAAACGCACCAGTAAAGCGACCTTCAAATATCCATGAAAATCAGCCATTTTCGTCCCTAAAAGCAGCCTTAAAATCCAGCCCCCGTCACTCATGAAGATCACCCAAAAACTGTGTCACGACCCAAGTTCGCCCTCCGTGAATTGTCGTGACGGCACCTAGTCTCTAAGACTAGGTAAGCCTGACAATTTCCGGAAAAGAACCAAAATGCGGAAAAATAATAAAAACTGAGGATAAACAAATACAGAAGTGTTTAAGATGCCGCTCGGCATATACCAATACAAGATCTAAGAAACTAAACAATTCCCAAAACCCAGAATCTCATAAAATCACAAGTTGTTGAATAACTACAAGTGTCTAACTCCAGAATGTCTAAACAAAAGTAAATACAGAAGGGCTAATACTATGAGAGAGAATGGAAAAGGGACTCCTCGGTCTGCGGACGCGGCAGATATACCTCGAAGTCTCTGGAGAATCGCCTCGCCTCAAGGGTAGTGGGACTGAGTCAAAGTACCTAGATCTGCACATGAAAAACCTGTGCAGAAATGGTATGAGTACACCACAACAGTACTCAGTAAGTGCCAAACGTAACCTCGGTCGAGTAGTGATGAGGAAGGTCAGGGCCCTACTGATTATAGCTGAAAAACGAGGTAAAACAGTATAGAATATGACAATATAATTAAATGCTAACAATAAGAAGTAACACAGGATAATAAGAATAACAAAAGCTATAACAGAGACAAAATAATCACAAAAGGAATACCGCTCAACACAGAGATAACAACTGGGGATCTTTCAGTATCCCAAGGATCTCCTAGTATCCTCAATATATATATGCTGGGGATCTCTCGGTATCCTAAGGATCTCTTAGTATCCTAAATATACGTGCTGGAGATATCTCGGTATCTCGCACTACAGTCCAAATCAATATAGGTGCAAGGGATCTTCCGGAATACAAATCCGTAGTCCCAAAGTAAACAAGCAGGAGGATCTCCCAGGATGTCGTCCCGTAGTCCCAAAGTAAACACACAATAGCAACATGAAGAATACTCAATTCAATTCAAATTCCATACCAAGGTAAAACAGGTATTTCTAACCTAGCATGCTACACATAATCCAAATAAGGCAGTTTGAGCAAATAAAGCAATTAAGTCAATTAGACATGCTTCCCTAAGCTAACAACAGACTTAAATAACAAGTAGTATAAGCAGGAAAGGAAACACAATTAGAGTTACTTAATGAAAACAAGATTTTCAACAATTAGCACAAGTACACACTCGCCACCTCACGTACAAGATATTTCAAATATCAATAATACAAAATCCTAAGGGGAGTTCCTCCAAACAAGGTTAGGCAAGCCACTTACCTCGAACTAGCTCAAAATCAACCCGAAACCACGTTCTTGCCACGAGTACTCGACTCCAAATGGCTCAAATCTATTCAATTCAATTGCATAATGTAAATATAACTTCAAGTAGCTTATTCCACAAATAAATTCTAAGCTAATACGCGAAATTAGGTAAAATGATCAAAATGTCCCCCGGGACCACGTCTCAGAATCATGATTTATTTACAGATTATGAACCCTCATTCACTCATGAGTCTAACCATACCAACATTATCCAAATCCAATGTCAAATTCCCAATCAAAACTCGAAAATTAGGTCTAAGAACCTTTCAAAGATATTCCCCAATTTCTCACCCCAAATCCGAAATTAAATGACGAATTCATGTTTAGATTAATTGGTTATAAGAAAAAAGGAGTTAAGAATCATTACCTAATCGATATCTCTGAAAATCTCTCAAAATCTCGCTCAAATCCGAGCTCCCAAGCTCTAGTTTTGATAAAAATGGCCAAACCCTCGACTTTGAAATTTTATATTCTGTCCAGATAATTCCTTCTTCGCAAACGCGGAAGGACCCTCGCGTTCGCGAAGCACAACCGCGCTTGGTCTAGTCTTGCTTCATTACGAACGCGATGTCCCTGTCATGAACGTGGTGGCCATCTTTCCCCTCATACGCGAACATGGGACCATCTTCGCGAACGCGTAGGTATAAGACTTACAGACTCGCAAACGCAAAGCATTAAACCTCCACCAGCCCCAGCTCCTCTTCGCGAACGCGAAGAAGGAAACTAGAACTGACCTGTTACAATTTTTCTACAATTCTCTAAGTTCAAACATGACCCATTGAGCATCCGAAACACACCCGAGGCTCCCGCGACCTTAAACAAACATGCCAACTAATCTTAAAACATCATTCAAACTTGTTACAACCTTTGAAACGCTCAAAACAACATCACAACACCAATTTAACATCGGATTCAAGTCTATCAAACCTCGCCCGAATGACCTGAAATTTTGCAAGCACGTCACATTCAACCTATAGAGCTATCCCAACTTCTGAAATCCCATTCCGACCCCGATACCAAAATCTCACTATCGAACCGGAAACTTCAAAAATTCAACTTTCGGCATTTCAAGCCTAAATAAGCTATGGACCTCCAAAACACAATTCGAACACGCCCCTAAGCCTAAAATCACCCAACAAAGCTAACGGAACCGACGAAATTCCATTCCGAGGCTTTATTCACACTGCTCTAACTACGGTCCAAATTCTAAAGCTTAAGCTCTCTTTTAGGGACTAAGTTTCCCAAAACACTCTGAAACTCAAAACCAAACATCCTGGCAAATCAAAATAGCAGAAAGAAACACGGGGAAAGTAGTTAATAGGGGGTCGGGGTGTTAAATTCTTAAAATGACCGGTCGAGTCATTACATCCTCCTACACTTAAACATTCGTTCGTCCTTGAACGAGCATAGAGACATACCTGAAGTAGTGAAAAGAAGAGGCTAATGGCTGCGTATATCCTGCTCAATCTCCTAGGTCACCTCTTCGACTGGCTGACCCCGCTAGTGAACCTTCACGGATGCAATGTTCTTTGACCTCAACTTCCAAACCTATTTGTCCAATATTGCCACCGGTTCCTCAACATAAGATATGTCCTTGTCCAACTGGACTGAACTGAAATCCAACATGTGTGATGGATCACCGTGATACTTCTGGAGCATCGAAACATGAAATATCGGATGAACTCCTGCCAAGCTGGGAGGTAAGGCAAGCTCATAAGCAACCTCCCCAACATGCTGCAATATCTCAAAAGGACCAATAAACCTCAGACTCAACTTCCCTTTCTTCCCAAATCTCATAACGCCATTCATAGACAAAACCCGAAGCAGAACCCGCTCTCCAACCATATAGGAAACATCATGAACCTTCCCGTCTGCGTAACTCTTCTGTCTAGACTTGGTTGTGCGGAGTCTATCCGGAATCACCTTAACCTTCACCAAAGCATCCTGAACCAAGTTGGTGACCAATAATAGAGCCTCACCCGGCTCAAACCAACCCACTCGGGATCTACACCGCCAAGCATATAAAGCCTCGTACGGTGCCATTTGAATACTGGACTAATAGTTGTTGTTGTAGGCAAACTCCGCCAATGGCAAGAACTGATCCCAAGACCCTCCGAACTCAATCACACATGCACAAAGCATATCCTCAAGAATCTGAATAGTGCACTCGGACTGTCCGTCCGTCTAAGGGTGAAATGTTGTACTCAACTCCACCTGACGGCCCTCCAGAACCGGGATGTGAACTGAGTACCTCTATCTGAAATGATGGTGTTTACCGTAAAAATGGTAATAACAATTAAGTTTGTTAATGGGACTCTAAAAATATATGATCTATTTTTATACTAGTTGTTAGAGCAGTTGATGCTAGGTGCATATAGATGAGAGATGAAATGCGAGCTAAAACAGAGTTTTAATCAAGCCGAGGGGCTTGTTATCCGAGTCTCGAATTGACCGATGAGAGGCCTCGAGGTCGATGCTTGGGCTCGAGTTTGAGCTATCGAGGATAACCGAGAAGGGAATAATCGTTAGGATATAATTAAAGGAGGCTCTTTATGGCCAATATCAAGCCATAAATGAAGAAGAAGTATGACAACAATAAATGAAGAAGTTGCCTCAAGCGAGTAAGTTAGAGAGAAAAGAGAGAGAGTTGTTATTGATCTTATGTAGAATAGTTGGAGTCACGTGCTTACAGAGTATTAATGATTCCCCTTTTATAAGAGGGGGGAATCTGAACGTAGTATAAGATACGTTGAGTGATGAAGGAAGCGGGATGGGACAGCTAACTAGCTTCATGATGTATACATAGACCAATATTGGACTGCCCAGGTAGACTTAATTAGCTCCGGATGCATTCTTTGGAAGCCTCCCATGCTCGTCGGGGTCTCAGCCAACATTATCCCTAGGGCGGGTGCCGACAGATCTTGTGGGAAGTACCCGGCTCGAGGTCTCGAGCCTCCGATGAGACCTCTTGAAGCACTTTGTCAATGAAAAATTGGTCCCCCCTGATTTCACCGTACACAGATAGTCTCCGTGTTTCTTAGAGAGAAGCGATAAGAAATGATTTTGACATCCCACTCTATGGGCTACCATAATGATGTCATAATGATGACGCAACCCTTCATGAATAACGAAACATTTCACCATTTTGCTTTTTCAGGGCCGTTTGACATGCCATGATTTCTCGTTATTCGGGGTCATAATGTTGCCGTTGATTCATCTCCCACGAACACATTGAATGCGCCTGTCATTACATTTTTTGAGGGCAATAATGGCGCCGTCAGTTACTTTGCCCTTCTCCTCTATAAATGGGGCTTCTTGTGTCCAGTTTTTCATCCAAGCATCCTCCGATATCTATCCTTTTCTCTTTTCTTGATATCTTTATTCTTTGCTGTTTTACTATGTTTAAGGCCCATGGCCTCAAGATTTTACGGCGACATCATGCGTGCTACGACCTATCTCCCGGACCTTCCTCGGTCGGATGAAGTCTTGCCGCCTTGATGTTATTGTTATTGTTGTTGTTGTCTTAGTTAGCTCGGGGCGATGAAGTAGAGGATTTATTTCCTCCGACCCAAGGAAGTATTTGGATTGTACACCACTGCTCAGGAGGGGGCTCAAATTATACACCGCTGCTCACCCTCCTTCCTCGGCTTGGCGTATTACACCCCTTTTAGATTCCTTGGGGTATGGAGGCACCTTCTACTGGCTATCGCCTCCCAGGCCAAGGCAACGTCTCAAGAAGTGACTTTATGATGGTAATACTGGTTGAGTTCATACTAGCTAGATTTTTCACCCTGCCACTTCTTGTCCCCTTTCGGCTTCTCCTTCGTCACTTTGCTCTTTCCATTGCTTTCTTCTTCTATATCCTCCCTTTTGAAGATGCCATTCTGGGAGGTTTAAGATGAGACTACCGAGGGGATTGGGCTTGGAAGATATTATCTTTGAGGTCGCACGCCGAGGAGATGATATCGAAGATGTCGCTATTAAGGATGCACCTTTGAGAATAGGCTAGATTTCTTAGGCTTTTGTTGTATGTACACCCTTCCGTCTCTTTGTTCCTGTGTAAGGATCCCCTTGTGGGATTTTGTAACCATACGTAAGGCCCCTCGAGGGCTGTTGTAAGCAAACATTTATGAATATAAAGATATTTTATTGATTCCTGCTTTTGATGCTTGCCGTATTTCTTTATGCTTGCGGAGACCCCGAATGCACAATCCTGTTTGTCGTTGATAACATCCTAAATAAGGTTGATAAACTCGAGCCACCGGGACCTTGGCTTCGTGTAAAGATGAGAAAAATGCTCTGGGCCTCGGAGTCGTGACTTACTAGTTGAGTTCCGTAATAACCTTTGAGAAGAAATTCGCTCGAGGATCTGTTGGCGAAGGCTATTTTTGATCTCTTGAAAGCAGTCTCCGAGCGAAGACTTGCTCGCACTCGGACCACTCGGGAGAAAATTTGAGTGTTAATAGCCTTATGGTGTTGTAGATAGATTCTGGAAAAGGGTTTTTCCGACCCCGGACGGCACCCAGAACCAGGTTCACACATGCGACATTCGAAAAGCGCTCATTTCTCCAGGGCCTGATTCCCTTTGATGGAGATCCTCGAAGTCGGGTGCCATCTTTGTGTTGGCGAAGGCATTGTCGGCTCCTTAGAGTATAGCCTTACCTTGACGGACGTCTTCGATATGGGGTACTGCCTCGGGACTAGAGAGGATGTTATCGGCTAGCGTTCCCAACTGGCTTTGAGGTAGGCGAATCGTTGCTGCCTTTCCCACATATAATATGAGGCAGTTTACGACTTCTCAGGGGTCACCCCATTTTAAGTAGTTTCCATTTTCTTTCTGCGCCATGTTTTTAGTATTTCGGCATAATACGCCTGCACATCTTTTTTCCTTTTAGTTCTTCAACTTTGCGATCGCTATGGCGGCTATGTCGGAGTTTATCCGATAGGGGGGGGGGAGAGCTCTGCCCCTGGTCTTTGGGATCATCAAGGACTGTTGACTTCATGGTGTCGATTGATTACGCCATTCGTTGCTGTCATTGAGGACAACAGAAACAGGATATGGGCAAGCCGCTTTGCTCGGGTGTTGACTGCTGGCATTATACCTTAGGAGCCCATATTATTTATTGGAGAATGGAGCTATACGCTTAGGCAATGTGCCTCGTGCTTCATCAGTTCTGCCTATGGCGAGAGCAAATTTAGTAGCTGTATCTTCCTCCCTTCTTTTGTAATGGTTTTGCGGGCGTCGAGTGACGTTCTTGACCGGCCAAGCTTGGCCCGAGAATTTGGCGGCCCACTCATTTTTGGAGGAGTGCGAGTGGTGAGCTTTGTCCCGGGACAGATGAGAAGCAAAATGCCATGGCGAGCATTGCGCTTATTCCTTTTTCGCCATCACCTTATACTTTTTACTGAGTTTTCTTCTTTAGGCCTCCAACAAGCTTGAGTCCAAACTACTTCATTGTGGAGCTAGGCTTGGGAAGACCCTAGATGAGGGTATGTCCCTTAGGCTCCTTTGCGCGGAGAAGGATGTCGAGTTGATGCACTGGCAATATGAGGCATACCAGAGCTCGAATAATGAGAGATATTTGTTGGAGTGAGTAACTTCTCATGGTATGCACTTCGTTATTTAACCTTTTAGGTTAACTTCTTGCCTATCTTAGTCTCAGAAAAAGACAGAGGCTCTGGAGCACCTTAGGGGCGAAGCCGATCAAGTTAGGAACAACTGCGGTGAGCTAAGAGCTCAGGTGCAGGCTGGAGCTTCAGAGGAGAAGGGTGCCTTGGCTAAAGTTCCTGCCTTTGAGGCCCAACTCCAATTGGCTCCTGACAACACTTCAGTTTAGGCGGATATGGTCATGAAGTTCGAGTCTGAACTTCTGAAGGTTAGGGACGAGATCGTTAATGCTCGGGTTTAAGCAGCATTGAGCCGGGCTAAGGCTGATTAGGAGATGGCGATTCATTTGAAGGATGCTACTGATGCCCAAGCCGAGTTGAAGAGGGACCTTGATCGTGAAGAGAGGATTGAAGAATATGTTCGTTGCAGATCCCGAAGAGAGGTACTCGAAGAGATTGACGCCAGGGGTTTTATTCTCCCGGAAGAGCTAGCTCGAGTGAGGGCGGACGAGCGTGATGCCCGGTCACTTCTGGCCGATGCCGTAGAGAGTGAAGATAAGGCTGGTGGGTCGTAGCCTTCTGGAGCGTATGGTAGACTTTGCCATTTTGTATGTGATATTTGCATAGTGCGTTTGTAGATGAGGAATACACCTTTTTTGCGTATGTAAATAAAAGAAAACATGAAGATTTTTCTCTTAAGAACCCCTTTTTGCTTTGCTTTCGACCAAGTGGACTGGTTTCAGAGTTGGCGAGAATCCTTAGATTCGCAATATGGCTATGGGGCTCATCAGGCATGCCCTATGGCTCTTACGCATTCGGTCGACACGACCTTTATTATAAGCTGGCGTGGGAATCCTTACGTTTTTGCTTGACTGTCTTGGGTTCAATCTCCGAGTCGGATTGCGACTCAAGCTCAATTGACCCTTAAGTTTCATTTTTCATGGGCTGGCGACAACAGCTCTTACGCCTTGCCCTTGAGCATTTGTATTTCCACTATTTTGGGTTCATTCTCTGAGTCGGGTTGTGACTCGAGCTCAACCGACCCTCTACTTTTTTTTAGCTGGCGATAGTGGCTCTTACGCCTTAGGTCGAAGCGACCTTTTATGTATGTGGCCCTGAGGCTCGTGAAGCTAGCGACGATGGCTCTTACGCTATGCCCTTAGGCATCATGTATAGTTAACTATTTTGGAACCTTTCTCTGAATCAGGTTACAACTCGAGCTCATTTTGATCCTCAAGTTTTCAAATTTTAAGCTGGTGACAGTGGCTCTTACGCTTTTGGTCGTTGCGACCTTTTAGTGTGTGGCCCTGAAGCTTGTTTGGCTGGCAACATATGGGTCTAACGCTTTTGCCCGTGGGCATATGTAGGCTTTTTTTTCCTCTCATTAAGGACTTTTTGAAATGATTTTGCCTGACCCGTCGTCGGTTCAGGAAGACCCTCGATTTCAGGTCGTTAGCGGCGATGTTCAATCACCTTGGAAGGTTTATCCCATAGGCTGTGTAGCTCGAAGCCTTGTGATTTGGAGCTGACATGGTCGAAGCTCGTTTGCCTGTTGAGGGTAGCCTATTTTAACCGGGTTTTTTCGAAGTAGATTCAAAGTAATGGCCTATGATTTTGTAGTGACGGTCGGTCATCCCCGAGTCGCGTTAATTTGGCTGGTGTAGCCGTATTGACCATAGTCATTTGTGTTTGGCCGGAGCCATTTTTGATCCCGAGTATGGTAGTTTAGGTGTCTACATCAAGGGTATGCCCTTTCGGGAGTCTTACAAATGCGACATATGGCCTAAACTTCGGGATTGAGTTTTATGCCTGTAGTAAGGTCTTACAAAATTTTCGTGCCTATTGAGGTCTTACAGTTTTGTCATGCCGTTGAGGTCTTACAGGTTTTTTCATGCTGTTGAGGTCTTACAGATTTTGTTGCTATGTTGAATAGACCTTGCTAGACCGAGTTTGCCCGCTCGGGGTCTTACCGCCTTGGGTTTTTAAGTGAGTGGCGACTGGCGACAGTCTCTGAGTCATCGCGTTTGCTTATGCTCGAAGGCTGTTACTCGCGAGTTCGGAGTTGCCTCATTGAGGGCTTACGAGCATGGTGTTCCATCCCTTGAGGCCATGCGTTTCTCTTTCGAACTTTTGATGTCAGTCCAGTACTCGAGGTACCTTCGATGTTGGAGATGCTTAGCAATTTCTGCGTTGCCTTACCTGAAGGCTTTATGGTTTCGGAGTTTCGAGCTGGAGGTCATCTGAGTGTTAAATTGCCGACGTCAATCCCCGAGTGTTCGGGACATTTCCGGCGGAGGAATTGTTGCCTTATCTTGCGAAGGTGTTTTTGACAAAAGGTATTCTTTGATTATTCGGTACAATAGTACACGTATTCGCCGATGGGAGCCTGGCTATGTGGAAACGATTCGTTTGACTGTTTGGCCCGGTACATTACTTTCCTATAGGGGCCCCATTTGGCATTTCATGAATTTTCTGAGCGGGTGGCTTCCTGGGGAAATGCCCCTTAGCATTCAAAGTTGACTTCAAAAGAAGTTTTGAGAAGTTGTTGAGTTTCCCTTAGGTAGCACGTAGACGTTGCCTCGTTAAAAACCTTGCCGGTAAAACCCTTCTTTTGGGACAAAAACTCGATCGAAGGAAAAGAGTGCAATGGGTGCTTTTAGAACCTTAAGGTCTTCAGGCAGGGTTAGCATTCTGACCGCTTCGATCGAGTGCCTGCATAAGGGTTATTCCTAAATTCGAAACAAAAAGGGAGATGGTCGCACCTTGAAGTGAGATATGCCAGCGATGCCTCGGGGATTGATACACTACAATCGTGATGGCTGATTTGTTTCAATTGCCCGAGGTGAGGATGCGGTATGGTCTTTTACTTCATTTCACCAAGTTCGATCGAGGGTGAGTCCCGATTTGCCCTTTGGTTTACTTGGGGGCAAGGGTATGAGCGTTGGTGCCACATCGTGTATTGCGAACATTTCCCTTGCCGCATGCTATTCCCCGTAGACTGTTTTAATTCCATCCTTTGTTGGAAATTTCATCATCTGATGAAGGGTGGATGGTACTGCTCTGATGCAGTGTATCCACGGCCGCCCGAATAAGGCGTTATACCTCATGGCTCCTTTGATGACGTGGAATTTAGCGTCTTGGTCGTGCCGGCCACGGTGATCGGAAGGATGATTTCTCCTTTCGTTGTTTCACTTGCCATGTTAAATTCATTGAGGACTTGAGTGGCAGGTACGATTTGGTTGAGCAATCCGAGCTACTCTATCACCCTCGACTTGACAATATTATCCGAGCTACCTGGATCCTCGAGTACACATTTTATTTGAAAAGAATTTACAAGGAAGGTATTACCAGTGCATCATTGTGAGGTTGAGACAAGGTCTCAGTGTCTTCTTCGCATGAATGTGAGGGCGTCATCGGGAATATATCCCCGGGTCCGTTTTTCTCTGGTGATGGATATTTTCGTTCTTCTCATTACGAGTTCATGAGGGCATTTGCGCCCCCCATGATCATGTGCATGACATGTTGCGGCTCGTTTTCCTTGTTCTTCTTGGTTGCCTCCCTTTCCTAGAACTGATTTTTGGCTCGATCGCTAAGGAATTCCCGGAGATGTGTTTTGGTAAGTAGTCGAGCTACCTCTTCTCATAGCTGATGACAATCCTCGGTCCTGTGGTCGTGCGTGTTGTGAAATTCGCATACCAAGTTGTAATTCCTTTGTGAAGGATCCGACTGTATAGGTTTGGGCCACTTGGCATCTCTGATTTTACTGATGGTGAACAAGATGTCAGACACATCGACGTTGAAGTTGTATTCTAACAAGTTGGGCGCACCCGTTGTCATTACGTTCTGATCGAACCTAGCTCTATTGATGAGCTCTCAAGGATCCTGTCCTCGATCCACTCTCCGATCATTGCGAGGTAGGTTGCGCCTTGGGGCGTTCCTCCTATCTTCGAGGTATGGCTGATACCTTTTTTTGTTGGTTTTGGTTCCTTTGCCAGGAGCCTGCTCGGGTATACCGAGCCCGAAGGGGCTCCCACCTGGTCATCCTCGGCCCTGATCTTCGACTAGTACTGGTTATGGACGTCTAACCAGGTCACAGCTGATTACTCAATCAGGTTCTATTTTAGCTGTTTTGATGCCACCGAGCTTCGTTCGTTTAGACCTTGACTGAAGGCATGCACTGCCCAATCGTCGGAGACTGGCAGTTCCTCCATCTATTCCATTTAAAAGCGAGACACGAATTCCCACAACATCTTGTTCACCCTTTGCTTGATTTTGAAAATGTTGGACTTCCTCATCGCTAATTTGACGGCACCGGCATGTGCCTTTACGAAGGAGTCTGCTAGTATGGCGAATGAATCTATGGAGTTAGGAGAAAGTTGTGATACCACATCATGGCCCCTTTCAAGAGTGTTTCCTCGAATTTTTTCAACAATACGGACTCGATCTCGTCAGTCTTTATATCGTTGCCTTTTACCGCACAGATGTAGGCAGTAACGTGTTCATTAGGGTCAGTGGTCCCATTGTACTTAGGGAGTTCCGGCATTCTAAACTTCTTTGGAATGGGTTTCGGTGCCACCTCCTTGGGGAATAGCCTTTGTATGAACTTCTTCGAATCCATGCCCTTGAGGACCGTGGGCGCACACGGGATCTGGTCGACCCTAGAGTTATAGGTCTCGACCTTCCTGTCATTGGCTGCTATCATTTTCTTGCCCGATTCGACCCTTTTGGTGAGATTCTCAAGCATTTTTACTATAGCTGGGTCGGCTATCGATTCGTTATTGCTCGATCTCTCGGGTACCTATTCAGCTGGGGGAGCTATTTCCGGTGCTGCCGTGCTGGGAGTCTTGGGGTGTATTTGTAACTGAGCGATAGCCAACTGTTATGCTTGCAACATTTCGAAAATAACATGAAGATTAACTTCCTGTTCTTCCCGGTCCTGGGTCTTCTCGGTTTCCTGTTGGTCATCATATCGTACGCTCTTGTCAGTACGTGAGGTTTCGTCGACTTGTTGTGCGTCCTGCGAATCTGCGTCTGCTGGAATCGGTCCGAGCACATTATTGGGGTTCTGCGGAGGCGCGCCAATATTTGGAACAGCCACATAGTTTTCTCTATGGTCTTCAAGGTTGTTGTTTTCAACTCTGTTCACCGAGCCATACATTTTCACCTGAAATCGAAGATCTTGGACAAGAAAAAGTATGAAAGATAACTTGCATTGTGTGACGAAACCAGCAAGAAAATAATCACTATTATTTTTATCCCCACGGTGGGCACCAAACTGTTGACCGTAAAAATGGTAATAATAACTAAATTTGTTAATGGGACCCTAAAAATACGTGATCTATTTTTATGCTAGTTGTTAGAGCATTTGATGCTAGGTGTATGTAGATGAGAGATGAAATAATAGCTAAAACAGAGTTATAATCAAACCGAGGGGCTTGTTATCCGAGTCTCGGATTGACCAATGAGAGGCCTCGAGGTCGATGCTTGGGCTCGAGTTTGAGCTATCGGGGATAAACGGGAAGGGAATAACAGTTAGGATATAATTAAAGGAGGCTCTTTATGGCCAAGATCAAGCAATAAATGAAGAAGAAGTATGACAACAATAAATGAAGAAGTATCCTCGAGCGAGTAAGTTAGAGAGAAAAGGGAGAGAGTTGTTATTGATCTTATGTAGAATAGTTGGAGTCACTTGCTTACAGAGTGTTAAAGATTCCCCTTTTATAAGAGGGGGAAATCCAAACTTAGTACAAGGTACGTTGAGTGATAAAGGAAGCGGGATGGGACATCTAACTAGCTTCATGACGAATACGTAGACCAACATTGGGCTGCCCAAGTAGACTTAATCGGCTCCGGATGCATTCTTCGGAAGCCTCCCATGCTTGTCGGGGTCTCATCCAACATTGGGCTGCCCAGGTAGACTTAATCGGCTCTGGATGCATTCTTCAGAAGCCTCCCATGCTCGTCGGGGTCTCGGCCAACATTATCCCCAGGCTGGGTGCCGATAGATCTTGAGTGAAGTACCCAGCTCGAAGTCTCGAGCCTTCGAGGCGACCTCCTGAAGCACTTTGTCAATGAGAAATTGGTCCCCCCGATTTCACCATACACAGATGAAAACTGGAATACCATGCAGACGAACAATCTCCTGGGTATAAATCACCGCCAAATGCTCTGAAGAATAGGTAATACACACAGGAATGAAATGAGCGGACTTGGTCAGCCAATCCACAATCACCCAAGTGGCATCGAACTTTCTCAAAGTCCGTGGGAGCCCAACTACGAAGTTTATGGTGATCCGCTCCCACTTCCACTCCAGAATCTCTATCTGCTGAAGCAACCCACCCGGTCTCTAGTGCTCATACTTCACCTGCTGACAATTGAGGCACCGAGCTACAAACCCAACTATATTTTTCTTCATTCGCCTCCACCAATAGTGATGTCTCAAATCTTGGTACATCTTTGCGGCACCCGGATGAATGGAATATCGCGAGCTATGGGCCTCCTATAAAATCAACTCCCGAAGCCCATCAACATTGGGTACACAAATCTGACCCTGCATCCTCAATATCCCATCATCACCAATAGTCACATCTCTGGTGTCACCGTTCAAAACCTTGTCCTTGAGGACAGGCAAATGAGGGTCATCAAACTGACGCTCCCGGATACGATCAATCAAGGAAGACCGAGAAACCACGCAAGTTAGAACCCGACTGGGCTCCAAAAGATCTAATCTCACAAACTTGCTGGCTAAGGCCTGAACATCCATCGCCATGAGCCTCTCCGCTGCTGATGAATAAGCCAAACTCCCCAAACTCTCTGCCCGGTGACTCAAAGCATCCGCCACCATATTGGCCTTGCCCGAGTGATACAAGATAGTGATATCATAGTCCTTCAGCAGATCTAACCACCTCTTCTAATGCAAATTAAGATACTTCTGCTTGGATAGAGGGTGAAAACCCTGGTGATCAGTATCAATCTCACAAGGCACACCGTACAAATAATGACGCCAGATCTTCAAGGCATGAATAATAGCAACGAACTCGAGATCATGGACAAGATAATTCTTCTCATGTACCTTCAACTATCTGGACACGTAGGCAATCACCCTACCGTCCTGCATCAATACTGCTCCAAGGAAAATCCTCAAGGCATCATAATAGACAGTATAAGACCCCGAACCATTAGGCAATATCAAAACTGGGGTTGTAGTCAAAGATGTCTTGAACTTCTGAAAGCCCGCCTCACACTTTTCCGTCCACTGGAATGGAGCACCCTTCTGGGTCAGCCTGGTCATAGGTGTTGCAATAGATGGAAACCCCTCAACAAATCGACGGTAGTAACCTGCCAAGCCAAGAAAACTGCGGATATTTGTAGTTGAGGATGGTATGGAACAACTCTGCATTGCTTCCACTTTCTTTAGATCCACCTGAATGCACTTACTTGAAACCACGTGGCCCAAGAATGCCATGGAATCCAACCAAAACTCACATTTCGAGAACTTTGCATATAACTTCTTTTCCCTCAAAGTCTGAAGCACTGTCCTCAGGTGCTGCTCATGATCTTCCTAACACCAGGAATACACCAGAATATCATCAATAAAGACAATGACGAACGAGTCAAGATACGGCCAGAACACACTGTGCATCAAATGCATAAAGGCTGTTGGGGCATTGGTAAGCCCAAATGACATAACAAAAAACTCATAATGACCATACCGAGTCCTGAAAGTAGTCTTCGGGATATCTGGCTCCTTAACCATCAACTGATGGTAACCTGAATGCAAGTCAATTTTAGAAAATACTCATGCACCCTGTAGCTAGTCAAACAAATTATCAATACGAGGCAAAGGATAACGGTTCTTCACTGTAACTTTGTTTAAAAAGCAATAATCAATGCACATACTCATAGAACCATCCTTTTTCTTCACAAATAAGATAGGAGCACCCCAAGGTGATACACTAGGCCGAATAAAACCCTTATCAAGCAATTCCTGTAACTGATCCTTCATGTCCTTCAACTCAGGAGGGGCCATACGATATGGAGGAATAGAAATGGGCTGAGTGCTCGGTAACAAATCAATGCCAAAATCAATATCTCTATCGGCAACATGCCCGGAAGATCAGTTGGAAACACCTAAAAAAAATCCCGTACTACTGGGACTGAATCAACTGTAGGGGTATCAATACTGACATCTCTCACATAAGCTAGATATGTGTCACACCCCTTCTCAACCATACGCTGAGCCTTAAGGAATGAAATAACTCTACTGGGAGCATGATCTATGGTACCTATCCACTCTACTCGTGGTACACATGGCATAGCCAGTGTCATGGTTTTGGCGTGACAATCAAGAATAGCATAATGGGGTGACAACCAGTCCATGCCTAAGATAACATCAAAATCTACCATGTTGAGCAATAATAAATAGGCTCTGGTCTCAAAACCACTAAGAGCAACCACACACGACCGATAAACGTGGTCCACAACAAGAGAATCTCCCACAGTAGTAGAAACATAAATAGGGGAGCTCAAAGAGTCCCGAGATACACCCAAATGCGGGGCAAAATCAGAAGACACATAAGAATAAGTGGAGCCTAGATCAAATAAAATCGATGCATCCCTATGACAAACCAAGACAATACCTGTGATGACAGAATCAGAGGCGACAACCTCGGTACGGGCAGGAAGAGCATAATATCTGACCTAGCCTCCCCCTCTAGGGTGACATCTACCTCCCTGACCTCTACCTCTAGCTGGCTGAGTAGGTGGGGTAGCAACTGGTGCTATAACCATAGCCTGATAACTCTGCGGGGAACGCTCTGGCTGAGAAGTCTGTGGAGGTGCACTCCTCCAAAGTCTAGGGCAATCCCTCACCATATGACGTTTGTCACCACACTCAAAATAAGCTCTAGGAGGACGTTGAGACTGTGACTAGCACGAGCCAAGTCTGCTGGACTGACCTTTGAAAGCACCCTGCGTAGGAGGCGCACTAGATACTAGAGGTGCATAATAAGGCTCCCGAGGCCTAGGAGCTAGAATACCACTAGGTACTAGAAGAGCTGAATGAACGGGGCGACTCACATGACCCCTACCATGACGAATTGCAGTTGGAGCATGGGCACCAGAATAATGGCCCGACTCTCGAGACATCTTGGCCTCCCTCTCCTCATTGTCCCTAGCATGCATACCCTCTATCCTCCTAGCAATGCTCACCACCTGCTGATCAGAAATATCCATCTCCAACTCAAGATCCATGCTAGACCTGATGCTGGGAATAAGCCCCTCAATAAACCGGCAAAACCTCTCGCAAACAGTAGAAACCAAGGCTGGGGAATGTCTATCCAAGCTAGTGTAACGGACATCATACTCCAAGACAGTCACAACACCCTGGTGCAAATGCTCAAACTCTGCGCGCCATGCATCCCTGAGGCTCTGAGGAACATATCTGAAAATTGAGTCTAAGTCAGGGAAGCTACCTCATCCGGACTGTCTAACTCATACGTACGCCACCACTAATAGGCGGCCCCTCAAAGCTGGAAGGAGTGAAGGAAACCCTGCTCGATCCTGATATACCCATGGTACGGAGGATACGGTAGCACTCATCTAGAAATCCAAGAGTATCGTCTGATGCTAGACCACTAAATACAGGAGGCTTGTAATTCTTGAACCTCTCAAGCCTCAACTGCTTATATTCGGAAGCCGCTGCCCTGTCCTCGGACTGATCTGTGACTGTAGGCTATACATGAATAATCTTTGGGACCTGATCAACATGCAATCACTGCTCAGGAGTCAGGCGGCGGGAGTCTGTGCTCCTCCCCGGCCTGAGATGTAGCTGCAGCAAAGGGAAGCAACCCTGCCAGAGCCAGAGTGGTGTACATGCTCATGAACTGCGCAGAGTCTCCTGGAGAGCTGGGGTAGTAGTAGCAGTAGGCGTAATAGGTTCCTAGACTCTGGCTGGAGCTGCTGTCACGACCCAAGTTCGCCTTCCGTGAACTGTCGTGACGACACCTAGTCTCTACGACTAGGTAAGCCTAACAATTGCGGAAAAAGAACTAAAATGCAGAAAACTAATAAAAACTGAAGATAAACAAATATAGAAGTGTTTAAGATGCCGCTCGGTATATACCAATACAAGATCTCAGAAACTAAACAATTCCAAAAAACCCGAAATCTCATGAAATCACAAACTGTTGAATAACTACAAGTGTCTAACTCTAGAATGTCTAAACAAAAGTAAATACAGAAGGGCTAATACTATAAGAGAGAATTGAAAGGGACTCCTTAGTCTGCGGACACAGTAGATATACCTTGAAGTCTCTGGAGAATCACCTCGCCTCAAGGGTAGTGGGACTGAGTCGAAGTACCTGGATCTTCACATGAAAAACATGCGCAGAAAGGGCATGAGTACACCACAACAGTACTCAGTAAGTGTCAGGCCTAACCTCGGTCGAGTAGTGACGAGGAAGGTTAAGGCCTTACTGATTATAGCTGAAAAACGATGTAAAACAGTATAGAATATGACAATGTAATTAAATGCTAACAGTAAGAAGTAACACATGATAATAAAAATAATAACAACTATAGCAGAGACTAAATAATCATAAAAGGAATACCGCTCAACACAGAGATAACAACTGGGGATCTGTCAGTATCCCGAGGATCTCTTAGTATCCTCAATATGTGTGATGGGGATCACTCTGTATCCTGAGGATCTCTTAGTATTCTTAATATATATATATATATATATGCTGGGGATCTCTTGGTATCCCAAGGATCTTTTAATATCCTCAATATACGTGCTGGTGATCTTTCGGTATCCCACACTACAGTCCAAATCAATATAGGTGCAAGGGATCTCCCAGAATACGTAGTCCTAAAGTAAACATGCAGGAGGATATCCCGGGATACCGCCCCGTAGTCCCAAAGTAAACACATAACAACAACACGAAGAATACTCAATTCAATTCAAATTCCATACCAAGGTAACACAAGTATTTCTATCCTAGCATGCTACACATAATCCAAATAAGGCAGTTTGAGCAAATAAAGCAATTAAGTCAATTAGACATGCTTCCCTAAGCTAACAACAGGCTTAAATTGCAAGTAGTATAAGCAAGAAAGGAAACACAATTAGAGTTACTTAATAAAAACAGGATTTTAAACAATTAGCACAAGTACGCACTCGTCACCTCACATACAAGACATTTCAAATATCAATAATATCAAATCCTAAAGGGATTTAGAAGTTCCCCCATACAAGGTTAGGCAAGCCACTTACCTCGAACTGGCTCAAAATCAACCCGAAACCACATTCTTGCCACGAGTAGTCAACTCCAAATGGCTCAAATCTATTCAATTCAATTGCATAATGTAAATATAACTTCAAGTAACTGATTCCACAAATAAATTTTAAGCTAATACGCGAAATTAGGAAAAATAACCAAAATGCCCCCTGGGCCCACGTCTCAGAATCGGGTAAAATTTACGGATTATGAAACCTCATTCACTCACAAGTCTAACCATACCAAAATTATCCAAATCCAATGTAAATTCCCAATCAAAACTCGAAAATTAGGTCTAAGAACTTTTCCAAATTTTTAACAATTTCTCACCCCAAATATGAAATTAGATGATGAATTCGTGTTTAGATTAATTAGTTATAAGAAAAAAGGAGTTAAGAATTATTACCCAATCGATATCTCTGAAAATCTCTCAAAATCTCGCTCAAATCTGAGCTCCCAAGCCCTTGTTTTGATAAAAATGGCCAAACCCTCGACTTTGAAATTTTAAATTCTGCCCAGATAATTCCTTCTTCACGAATGTGGAAGGACCCTTGCGTTTGCGAAACACAACTTCAAATGGTCTAGTCTTCCTTCATCGCGAACGCGATGTCCCTGTCATGAATGCGGTGACCAACTTCCCCCCTCCTACGCGAATGCGGGACCATCTTCGGGAACACGTAGGCATAACACCTCACAGCCTCAAGAATGCGGGAACACCTTCGCAAATGCGAAGCATTAAACCTCCACCAGCCCCAGCTCCTCTTTGCAAACTCGAGACTACACTCGCGAACTCGAAGAAGGAAACCAGAACTGACCTGCTGCAATTGTTTTGTAATTCTCTAAGTCTAAAAATGACCCGTTGAGCATCCGAAACACACCTAAGGACCCCGGGACCTCAACAAAACATGCCAATCAATCCTAAAACATCATTCAAACTTGTTCCAACTTTCGGAATGCTCAAAACAACAACAAAATACCAATTTAACATCGGATTCAAGCATAAGAACTCCAAAAATTCTCAAATTACGCTTTCGATCAAAAATTCTATTAAACCTCGTGTGAATGACCTAAAATTTTTCAAGCACATCACATTCAACACTACGGAGGTATTTCAACTTCCGGAATCCCATTCCGACCCCGATATCAAAATCTCACTATCGAACCAGAAACTTCAAAAATTTAACTTTCGGCATTTCAAGCCTAAATAAGCTATGGACCTCCAAAATACAATCCAAACATGCCCTTAAGCCCGAAATCATCCAATGGAGCTAACGGAACAGACGAAATTCCATTCCGAGGATGTCTTCACACTACTCTGACTACAGTCCAAATTCTAAAACTTAAGCTCTCTTTTAGGGATTAAGTGTCCCAAAACACTTCCAAACTCAAAACCAAACATCCCGGCAAATCAAAATAGCAGAAACAAACACAGAGAAAACAGTTAATAGGGTATCCGAGCATTAAATTCTTAAAACGACCGGTCGGGTTGTTACAAACAACCCATGAATTTCGATTAAAATAGCATCAAAATCACCCCAGAATAGTCAATGTTTGGTTGATGTTTTGAGCGAAGCTCCAGTTCCAGTTTGAAGTCTTGTTCGCGTTTTGGCTCCGCATTTGTTGCCGATTTTGGTCTTTGCTCAAGTAAGCTCATTCTCATAGTTAAGAATTTGAATTCTCTGTATACTGATATTACTCTTTAAATTCCCGGATCAAGATGTTCGATTGATACGCAAATGTGTGAATTTACGAAAATTTTGAGCACAAATTGTAATGCATCAAATAATTATTTTTTCTTTTTTCATTTTTTTGTAGTAAGTGAAGTTAGTTGCTTTAACTGGTAATTGGAGTTCAAAATTTGAGTTTATAATGTTTTATTATTACTTTCTCAGGGTGTTTGTTGTAATTTATTTTTCTTTACTGTAATTTGAGTTTGATCCTTTTCTTTTTCATTTTTATTGTTCAGTCTTGTCATTGGTAATGGTGAGAGGTCGAAATGTTCGTTTATGTTGCATTTGTGAAGTAACTGTTTGAAAAAAAACCTAGTCATTAGGACCATAATGCTCCTGTGGCATGGTCACAATATGTAAATCCCAATTCGAGTGTGCGTTTCACGTGACTAGACTATAACTTCAAACAATAATTAAAATAAATATGTTGTAAATCGCGGGTGCGTTTCACGTGACGTGATTCGCTATATATACAAAAACAAATGAGTGCGCGACATTACGACTTGTTCAAATAAGTTCCATAAGTACTAAAAGTGGTTAATTGAATAATTAAAAGCGGTTTAAAAGGTAAAATACACAATAGGTTTAAAACATGTAATAAATAAAATAATTAGACCAAATATTAATAGTTGAGCGGCCGTGCTAAAATCACGGAACTCGGGAGTATCTCACACTTTCTCTCGGGTTCACAGAATTCCATACCTGATCTTTTGGTTTTTACGAACTTTAAAACAGAGTCAAATTTCCTCGATTTGAGATTTAAAATAAACCGGTGACTTGGGACACCATAAATTATTCCAAGTGGAGACTCTTACTAAATAAATAATCCCATTTCGATTAAGGTCACTTAAATTGGAAAAACTCCCTATCCCCTCGGGAAAAAGGAGATGTGACACATGTGTTAGTCATTCGAGTGGTGGATTTGGGATCGGTTATGGTGATTCATGTGTTCTATGAATTTGGAGACTGGGAGTTCTCAGAAGCAGATTGTTTCGGGGTTGCGGATTGTGAAGATATGGCCAAAGTTAGCTAGATGGTAGTACGTGCTATGTTTAGGTCATTGTGGACTTTTGGAGGGCCATTTATCCATTTGGGGATGACTGAAGTTGATTTGGTGTCCCATCGGAAGTCCCAATGAGGATTTCTTTCTACACCGGGTTGGACTTGTTGACTCAGCACCAATATTGTCACGACCCTAAACCCGGACCTGGTCGTGATGACGTCTCTCGTGAAGACAAGGCCAGCGGACACACTTCCAAATTATTTTAAGCAGTTAAAATAATACCAATTAAGTCTTTAACATAATAATAATCCCAAAATAAGGTGAATACTACAGTTGCAGAATAGACAAAGCCCGATATCGGGGTGTCACCAGTCATGAGCATCTACTATCCAAATAAAGCAGGAAAAGTCTACATAGTCTATTACAGAACTAAAACAATGTAAATAAGATAGGGGGAGAAGCACTGGGCTGCGAACGCCGAGCAGCTACCTAGTGAATCTCCGAATCCGCCTGAGCTGCAAGAAATCAACACTCGCTAGCGGGACCCGAAGCACCTGAATCTGCACACAGGGTGCAGGGAGTAAATTGAGTACTCCAACTCAGTGAGTAATAATAATAAATGAAGACTGATCGATAAGAAATCATGTAAAAGCACATCAACATGCTCTAAAGAAGTAGTATAAAATTAGTAAAAGCAATGAAACAGTGAAAACATGTAAAAACACTTAGTTCAGAAGAAGCTTCTTTAAAACACATTTTTAACAGTTAAACAATTAAATGAAAAACAACTAGAATAGATAAACACATAAAAATCCACCCCTCAGGCATAATGTCAACAGAATCCGCCCCTCGGGCAATATCATGGAACAACACCAGCCCCTCGGGCTATATGTCATATCACAATGGATACCCGCGCTCACTGGGGGTGTACAGACTCTGGGAGGAGCCCCTTATGGCCAAGCGCAATATCAAGCCATCTCGTGGCATAATCAGTAGGCTCTCAGCCTCCTATCAACAAGCCCCCTCGTGGCGTACAATGTCAGGTCCTCGGCCTCATAATCATAAATCAGTGTATCCTCACAACACAAGTCATCGGCCTTACTCAGTCAGAATCTCATAAGCCACTCGGTCAATAGTAAAACATGATGCTCCGCTCAAATTATCATTTAGAATATCATTTAATGTGTTAAAACAGAGTAACCATGGCTGAGTTATGAAAACAGTAAAATATGGCATGACTGAGTACAAGTATAAAGTCAATACAGTGAGGAAATATCAGTAAAAATCCCCTAAGGGTTCAAATGGTTGTCACAAGGCTCAAATATGGCATTCAGCCCAAAACATGATGATATCAAATAGTTTTCAGTCAAATACTTGGTAAAACAGTCATTCGGGATGGACTAAGTCACCATCCCCAATGGTGCACGACCCCACGCTCGTCATCTAGCATGTGTGTCACCTCAATATAGCACAACGATGTGTAATATGGGGTTTCATACCCTCAGGACAACATTTACAATCATTACTCACCTCTATCAGGTCGAAATCTCTAGCTCGCGATGCCTTTGCCTCTCGAATCGGCCTCCGGATGCTCCAAATCTAACTAAAATCAGTGCAAAACCATCAAAATATGCTAAGGTAATAAAGCCCACTCGAAAGAAATCAAATTACAAAACAAATCCTGAAATTTGCCAAACCCGACCCCCGAGTTCATTCATATCAAAAGTATCAAAATTCAACCAGAAATGACCCCTCAAATCACAAATTTTAGGTCTCCAATTACAAGCCCTAGTTCTTCAATATTAGGATTAAATTCCATGATTAATTAGGTATAATTCACATTAGAATCAAATATTAAGTCCATAAATCTTACCCCAAGTGTTCCCCCTTGAATCCCTCTTCAATTCTCTTCAAAAGCTCCAAAATCGCTCAAAAATGGTGGAAGTTAGCCCCAAAATCGCGGACAATAGCTATTTAAACATTCTGCCAAGGCATTCAAATCCTTCTTCGCGAACGTGGTCAAAGCCTCGCGTTCGCGAAGCACAAACTTAAGTTGACCAAATTTTCCTCCTTTGCGAATGCATTTTACCTCTCACCAACCTGATGCCCCCTGACTCCAACCTTCGCGAACGCGACTCCCCTTCTCGCGAACGCGATGCTCAATGGTCCAGCCCTTCGCAAACGTAGGCCCTCCCTTGCGAACGTGAAGGCCAAAACTTCAGCCTCACCTGCTAACCCTTTGCGAATGCGTGGTTCCACTCGCGAACGCGAAAGCCAATTGTCTGCAACACTCAATAGCAATTTTCTGCAACTTTCCAAAACAGGAAATGGTCCGATTGACCACCCGAAACTCACCCGAGGCCCCCGGAACCTCAACCAAACATGCCAACATAACCCATTATATCATTCAAACTTGTTCCAATCTTGGGAACGCTCAAAACAACATCAAAACACCAAATTCGCATCGGATTCAAGCCTAAGAAATTCAAAAATCTTCTAAATTACATTTTTGATCAAAAATACTACCAAACCACGTCCGGATGACCTGAAATTTTGAACACATATCCCAAATGACATAACGGAACTATTGCAACTCCCAGAATTCCATTCTGACCCCTATATCAAAATCTCACCTATCAACCGGAAAATGCTTAAATTCCAATTTCGCCAATTCAAGCCTAATCCACTCTGGACCTCCAAAACACATTCCAATCATGCTCCTAAGTCCCAAATCACCTCCCGAAGCTATCCGAACCATCGTAACTCACATCTGAGCCATCTAACACATAAGTCAACATCTAGTTGACTTTTCCAACTTAAGCTTCCTCAAAAGAGACTAAGTGTCTCAAACCTTACCAAAACCTTTCCGAACCCGAACCAACCAACCCGATCACATATAGAACCTATAAACAAAGAAATAAGAAGCAAAAATGGGGGAAACGGAGCGGTAACTCATGAAACGACTGGACAGGTCGTCACATCTTCCCCCTCTTAAACAAACATTCATCCTCGAATGAGTCAAGAAACATACCTGAAGCCTCAAACAGGTGAGGATATATGCTCGCATCTCCTGCTCGGTCTCCCAGGTAGCCTCCTCTATGGGACGACCACTCCACTGCACTTTCACTGAAGCTATATCCTTTGATCTCAACTTTCGAACCTGACGCTCCAAAATAGTTGCTGACTCCACATCATAAGTCAACTCATCATCTAACTGAACCGTTTTGAAATCCAGAACATGAGACAGATCCCCAACATACTTCCAGAGCATAGAAACATAAAATATCGGATGCACACTCGACAAGCTAGGTGGCAAGGCAAGCTCATAAGCCACCTCCCCAATCCTCCGAAGCATCTCAAAAGGCCCAATGAACCGATGACTCAATTTACCCTTCTTCCCAAACCTCATAACACCCTTCATGGGTGAAACCTTCAACATGACCTTCTCACAAACCATGTAGGACACATCCCAAACCTTGTTGTAAGCATAAATCTTTTGTCTCGACTGCGCTGTACGAAGCCTCTCCTGAATCACCTTCACCTTTTCTATAGCATCCTGCACCAAGTCTTTCCCCAATAGCCTAGCCTCACCTGGCTCAAACTAACCAACTGGAGATTTACACCGCCTCCCATACAAAGCCTTATATGGAGCCATCTGAATACTCGACTGGTAGCTGTTGTTGTAGGCAAACTCTGCGAGCGGTAGAAATTGATCCCATGACCCTCCCAAATCAATGACACAAGCATGCAACATGTCCTCCAATATCTGAATAGTGCGCTCAGACTGCCCGTCCATCAGAGGGTGAAAAGCTGTGTTCAACTCAACCTGAGTACCCAACTCTCGCTGCACAGATCTCCTAAACTACGAAGTAAACTAAGTTCCCCTATCTGAAATGATGGAAACTGGGACACCATGCAAACGAACAATCTCTCGGATAAAAATCTCTACCAACCGCTCTGAAGAATAGGCAGTACACACATGAATGAAGTGTGCAGACTTGGTCAGCCGATCCACAATCACCCAAATAGCATTGAACTTCTTCAAAGTTCATGGGAGACCAACTACAAAGTCCATGGTGATTTGCTCCCACTTCCACTCTGGAATATCCATCTTCTGAAGCAAACCACCCGATCTTTGATGCTCGTATTTCACCTGCTGACAATTGAGACACCGAGCTACAAATCCCACAATGTCTTTCTTCATTATCCTCTACCAATAATGCTATCTCAGATCCTTATACATCTTCGCGACACCCGGATGAATGGAATACCGCGAGCTATGGGCCTCCTCCAGAATCAACTCTCGAAGCCTATCTACATTGGGCACACATATCCGACCCTACATCCTCAAAACCCCATCAACACCAATGGTCACATCTCTGGCATCATCGTGCTGAACTCTATCCTTAAGGACAAGCAAATGAGGATCATCATACTGGCGCTCTCTGATGCAATCATATAAGGAAGGCCGAGAAATCACACAAGCCAATACCCGACTTGGCTCCGAAATATCTAACCTTATGAACCGATTGGCCAAGGCCTGAACATCAAATGCAAGAGGTCTCTCCCCAACTGAAATATATGCCAAACTCCACATAATCACCGCCTTCCGACTCAAAGCATCGGCCACCACATTGGCCTTCCTCGGATGGTACAATATAGTAATATCATAATCCTTTAGCAACTCCAACCATCCTCAAATTGAGATCCTTCTGCTTGAACAAGTGCTGGAGGCTACGATGATAAGTAAACACCTTAGAAGACACACCATACAAGTAATGCCTCCAAATCTTCAACGCGTGAACTATGGCAGCCAACTCCAAATCATGAACGTGGTAGTTCTTCTCATGGGGCTTCATTTGGTGAGAAGCATAAGCAATAACTCTACCCTCCTACATCAAAACACACCCAATACCAACCCTCGAAGCATCACAATACATGGTATAGGAACCTGAAGCTAATGGCAAAACTAACACTGGAGCTGTGGTCAACGCTGTCTTGAGCTTCTAAAAGCTCTCCTCACACTCATCCGACCATACAAATAAAGCACCCTTCTAAGTCAACTTGGTCAAGGGCAATGCGATAGATGAGAATCCCTGAACAAACCGGTGGTAATAACCCGCCAAATCAAGAAAATTGTGAGTCTTTGTGGCTGAGGACGGTCTGGGCCAACTCTAAAACGCCTCTATCTTCTTTGGATCAATCTGAATACCTTCACTGGACACCACGTGCCCCAAGAAAGCCACTGAACTGATCCAAAACTCACATTTGGGGAATTTTGCATAAAGTTTCTCCTCCCTCAATCTGTGTAACACAACTCTCAAATACTCCGCGTGCTCCTCCTAACTACGCGCGTATACCAGAATATCATTAATGAAGACTATGATGAACGAGTCGAGATAAGGTCGGATCACACTGTTCATCAAATGCATGAACGTTGCTGGGGCATTGGTCAGCCCAAAAGACATCACGAAGAACTCATATTGACCATATCGGGCCCTGAAAGCTGTCTTAAGTATTCGTGTCCCTGATCTTTAACTGGTGATAACCTGAACGGAGATCAATCTAGGAGAACACTCTCGCTCCCTGAAGCTGGTCAAATAAATCATCAATGCAAGGCAAAGGATACTTGTTCTTAATTGTTACTTTGTTCAACTGCCTATAATCAATGCACATCCTCATAGTACCATCCTTCTTCTTCACAAATAGAACCGGCACACCCCAAGGTGACACACTAGGCTGAATGAACCCCTTATCAAGGGGTTCCTGAAGCTGCTCCTTTAACTCCTTCAACTCTACTGGTGCCATACGATACGACAGAATAGAAATGGGCTGAGTGCCCAGCACCAAGTCAATACCAAAATCAATATCCCTGTCCAGTGGCATGCCCGACAGGTCTGTAGGAAACACATCGGGAAACTCCCTCACAATTGGAACAGAATCAATACTACACCAACATCCCTCATAAAGGCTAGATATGAAAGACAACCCTTCCCAACCATATGCTGGGCCTTCAAGAATGAAATTACCCTACTAGGAACATAATCAGTCAAACCTCGCCACTTAATCCGTGGCACATCCGGTATAGCCAATATCACTGTCTTAGCATGACAGTCCAGAATAGCACAATACAAAGATAGACAATCCATGCCCAAAATGACATCAAAATCCACCATACATAATAATAAAAGATCCACTCGGGTCTCCAGAGCCCCAATAGTCACCACACATGACCGATACACATGGCCTACAACAATAGTATCGCCCACCGAAGTAGATACATGAACAGGTGAAATAAGAGACTCATGGGGCGTATCCAAATAATGAGAAAAATATGATGACACATAAGAAAAGGTTGAACCGAGATCAAATAATGCAGAAGTATCTCTGTGGCAGACTGAGACAATACCTGTAACAACAACATCGGAAGCAATAACATCAGGTCTAGCTAGAAGTGCATAAAAACTAGCCTGACCACCACCTGATCGACCTCCCCCTCTAGGGCGACCCCTAGCTGAATGACCTCCACCCCTAGTTGGTTGGTTGGGTGGTGGTGAAGTAATTAGTGCTGAAGTCGATGGCTGACTCCTCTACTGAAATAAACTCGCAAGAAGACGAGAACACTGCCTCTACATATGACCCATCTCTCCACACTCATAGCAACTTCTGGGTGCTGGAGACGGGGACTGAAGGGAAATCCTACCACTGGAATGACTAGCAGATCCACCTAGCATAGAAGAGCCCTGAACTGATAGAGCACGGGACGAACTCTGAGCTGGAAGGGCACTAAGTGATAACTAGCCCTATTGAGAAATATGAGAACCATAACCAAATGACGCCCCACGATAACCTAGGCGAGTTGGCTAAGCATGCCTGAATGGACGACCTCTACCGTGCTGAAACTAACCTCTCGAAGGAGCACCACCATAACTACCAGATCCTCGAGGCCTCTTGGCCTCCCTTTCATCTCGCTCCTGGCGATGAACTGAATCAATCTCACGAGCAATATCAACAACCTAATCAAAAGTAGCACCAGACATCCTCTCCCTAGTCATGAGAATACGTAGCTGATAAGTGAGGCCATCCACAAACCTCCTAATCCTCTCTCTATCTTTCGGAACCAACCAAATAGCATGATGATCTAACTCGGAGAACCTTATTTCATACTACATTATAGTCATCTCTCCCTGATGCAACCACTCAAACTGCCAGCGCAGCTCCTCTCTGCGAGACTACGACACATATTTCTCCAGAAAGAGTACGTACAACTGCTGCCATGTAAGGGGTGCTGCACCAATAGGCCTACGCCTCTCATAAGCCTCCCACCAAGTGAAGGCAGCTCCAGAAAATTGAAAATTAGTGAAAGCGACCCCGCTGGTCTCCAAAATACCCGTTGTATGAAGAATCTGCTGACACTTGTCCAAGAAACCCTAGGCATCCTCACCCTCTGCACCACTGAAGTTGGAGGCTGAAGTCTACCAAACCTCTCCAACCTATATTGCTCGTCCTCTAGCATGGTAGGAGCTACATAGTCCTGAGCAGCTGCAACCGGCTAGGCTGGATGTGCCCCCAGTATATGAAGTCCCTGCACGATATACTCAGGTGTGCGAGTGACGGAAGTTTAAGTGCCTCCCCCGACCTGAGAAGTAGCTGCGGTTGTGGTAACTGAAACCGCCTAAGCTAGGCCAGTGCATATTGATAATCTGAGCCAAGGCCTCCTGAAGACCCAGAATCATAATGGGCACAGCTGGTGCCTGAGCTGGTGCTGCTGGAGCATCCACAACTGGGACCTGATCCTGAATTGGGGCAATTGGTGGATCTGCAGGTGCTGCCCTAGCTACTGTACGTGCCACATCCCTGCCCCTACCATGACCACGACCGTGTCCTTGGCCTCTAGTGGCCATAGATGGTTGTACTGGTGGTTGTCCATCATGACCGGTAGCGCGTGTCCTCACCATCTGTGAGAAAATAGATAACATAAGTTTAGTACTCGGATCAACATATTCGCACGACAAGAATTTCAAAAATATGAAGTTTTTCCTAAAGGTTCTACAGCCTCTCGAGGATAAATACAAACTTCTCTGTACCGATCCGCGAGACTCTACTAAATCTGCTCATGACTCGTGAGACCTATGTAACCTATGCTCTGATACAAAATTGTCACGACCCTAAACCCATACCCGATCGTGATGGCGCCTCTCGTGAAGACAAGGCCAGTCGATACACTCCCAAATCATTTTAAGAAGTTAAAATAATACCAAATAAGTCTTTAACATAGTAATAATCATAAAATAAGGTGAATACTACAGTTGCGGAATAGACATAGTGCGACATCGGGGTGTCACCTGTCATGTGCATATACTATCCGAATAAAGATAGGAAAAGTCTACATAGTCTATTACAGAACTAAAACAAAGTAAATAAGATAGGGGGAGAAGCATTGGGCTGCGAACGCCGAGCAGCTACCTAGTGAATCTCCGAATCTGCCTGAGCTGGAAGAAATCAACACTCTCTAGCGGGACCCGAAGCGCCTGAATCTGTACACATGGTGCATAGTGTAAAGTGAGTACTCCAATTCAGTGAGTAATAATAATAATGAAGACTGAGCAATAATAATCACGTAAAAGCACAACAAAATACTATAAAGAAGCAGTATAAAAGCAGTAAAAGCAATAAAACATTGAAAACATGTAAAAACACTTAGTTTGGAAGAAGCTTCTTTAAAACACCTTTCTAACAGTTAAACAATTAAATGAAAAGCAACTAGAACAGATAAACATATAAAAATCCGCCCCTCGGGCACAATGTCAACAGAATCCTCCCCTTGGACAACACCAGCCCCTCGGGCTATATCTCATATCACAATGGGTACCCACGCATATTGGGGGTGTACAGACTCCAGGAGGGGCCCCTTACTTCCCAAGTGCAATATCAAGCCATCTCGTGCCATAATCAGTAGGCTCTCGGCCTCCTATCAACAATCCACCTCGTGGCGTACAATCTCAGGCCCTCGGCCTCATAATCATAAATCAGTGTATCCTCACAACACAGTCCCTCGTCCTTACTCAGTCAGAATCTCATAAGCCACTCGGGCAACAGTAAAACATGATGCTCAGCTCAAATTATCATTTAGAATATCATTTAATGTGTTAAAATAGAGTGACCATGGCTGAGTTATGTAAACAGTAGAATATGGCATGACTGAGTACAAGTATAAAGTCAAAACAGTGAGGAAATATCTATAAAAATACCCTAAGGGTTCAAATAGTTGGCACAAGGCCCAAATATGGCATTCAGCCCAAAACATGATGATAGCAAATAATTTTCAGTCAAATACATGGTAAAACAGTCATTCGGGATGGACTAAGTCACCAACCCCAACGGTGGACGACCCCACGCTCGTCATCTAGCGTGTGCGTCACCTAAATATAGCACAACGATGTGTAATCCGAGGTTTCAAACCCTCAGGACAACATTTACAATCATTACTCACCTCTATCAGGTCCAAATCTCTAGCTCGCGATGCCTTTGCCTCTCGAATCGGACTCTGTATGCTACAAATCAAACAAAAATCAGTGCAAAACCATCAAAATATGCTAAGGAAACAAAGCCCACTCGAAAGAAATCAAATTACAACACAAATCCCGAAATTGACCAATCTTGACCCCCGGTCCCACGTCTCGTATTACGATAAAAATTATATCAATATACTCCTTATCACTCCCTGAGGTCATTCATATCAAAAGCATCAAAGTCCAACCACAAACGACCCTTCAAATCCCAAATTCTAGGTCTCCAATTAAAAGCCCCAGTTCTTCAATATTAGGCTTAAATTCCATGATTAATTAAGTAGAATTCACATTAGAATCGAGTATTAAGTCCATAAATCTTACCTCCATGTGTTCCCCCTTGAATCCCTCTTCAATCCTCTTCAAAAAGTTCCAAAATCGCTCAAAAATGGTGGAAGTTAGCCCCAAAATCACGGACAATGGCTATTTAAACATTCTGTCCAGGCATTCAAATCCTTCTTCGCAAACGCGGTCAAAGCCTCGCATTCGCGAAGCACAAACTTAAGTTGACCAAAATTTTCGCCTTCGGGAATGCATCTTACCTCTCGGGAACGCAATGCCCCCTGACTCCAACCTTCGTGAACATGGCTCCCCTTCTCGCGAATTCGATTCTCAATGGCCCAGCCCTTCGCGAATGCGGGACCTCCCTCGCGAACACAAAGGCCAAATCTTCAGCCTCACCTACTAACCATTCGCGAACGCGATGCTCCACTCACGAACGCGAAGGCCAATTGTCTGCAACACTCAACAACAGTTTTCTACAACATTCCAAAACATGAAATGGTCCTATTGACCACCCGAGGCCCTCGGGACCTCAACCAAACATGCGAACATAACCCATAACATCATTCAGACTTGTTCCAATCTTCGGAATACTCAAAACAACATCAAAACACCAAATTCACATCGGATTCAAGCCTAAGAAATTCCAAAATCTTCTAAATTATGCTTTTGATCAAAAATTCTACAAAATCACATCCGAATGACTTGAAATTTTGATCAAAGAGTCTACCAGTACATATAAGGCGGAACTGAAACATAACCATAAGTCAACATTAATTAAGGGCATGGAAGAAACATGAAGTAAAGGACTCAACTTGTAAGTCTAGATAACTCTGTAAAGCATGAAATACTTATAGTATCATGTATATTCATATGAATGTCATGTTGTGCATAGGTACATGTGTTCATAACATCATCAAGCCTCTGAGGGCAGCCTATCATATCATCTGAGCCACTGTGGGAAAAATCATCAACGTACACTAGCTGATCAGGTGGTGGTGCGTATATAACACCATAATCTTTCCCATATCCCATATACATATATATACACACACACACACACACACACATATATATATATATATATATATATATATATATATAATTCCATCTGGTCATGAGTCAATGTGCACGTATAAATGCATGCAATGTATATGAAATAAATTAATAAAATCTCTCAGTACGTCATAAGGCCATTTTGCCTCTGATTAATATCATAAATTAAACTTTACCAACTTACATATTTTTGAGACCCATGAACAGACAATAGAATAATAAGACATATGGGAATTCAAGAACATAAACATCTCTAATACTTCTATGAATAGAGTCATTTATGGAATTTGTGCATTTTCTCATTTCGCTTGTATCATATAAATCATGCCAAAAAGAAAGAAGGGATAGCCTTAACATACCCGGATTAGGAAAAACTCCGTCCATGACTTACTGATGCTTTCCCAGATAGTCACCCAACTTGCATGTACCACATGGTTTGGCTTCTACCAGTCTTCCTTGCCAAACTTAGTGTTATGAACCTCTTTACACAACTCAACTCTATCTTTTTGAGCACTTAATTTTTTCCCTACATGAAAATAACTCTTAAAAATAAATCAAAATAATTTTAATGAATTTTAGTAGTTTTTCTTTATTTAGTTGCATTTCATGCATGTTTAATCATAATAAAAATTGTCACATTTTAGTTTCATGCCATCTGAGGTTCAATTTGTATTTAGGAATTAATTACATTGAGTTAATTGCTTTATTAAGGAAAAAATCACAAAATGGTCATTTTTACATATTTAGCTTTTAGTCTTTAGAAATTAGTGTTTTTATTTAGTTTTAAGTTAATTAGTTGTTTTAATAGATAAATAATTTTAATTTCTACAAAAATAGATTGATTTAGGATTTTAATTAATTTAATTAGAATTTAAAATTAAAGAAAAGAAAAAGAAAATTTTAATTTCTACAAAAATAGATTGATTTAGGATTTTAATTAATTTAATTAGAATTTAAAATTAAAGAAAAGAAAAAAGAAAACAAAGAAAAGGAAAATGGTAAAAGAAATTGATTTAGTCTTGGTGTATTGGGCCACCCCAAAGAACAAATACAGTGGCCCAAACTTTTGTTCCGCCCCAGCCAGCCCAAGTCAAAAAAACAACTCGGTCCAAATCCCCTCTACTTAAGACCCCCTTCCTAATAACGAGGGGGGATCAAATTTTCCAACCCTAGCGCAGCTTTCCCATTTCATCTCATTTGCTCTTCATCTCCCTCAAAAACAAAAGAAAACGGCACAACACTAGGGCTCCCCTTTTCTTCTTCTCCATTCCTCATCTTTAACAGACACACATGCTCTCATGATCCGATTTTTGCACATACTTTCAGAGAACAGCTAAAATCGGCGAAAACAAAAAAAAAGGATTTGAAAGCTACGGTTAAACATCTACTCACTTGCTTTATTATTCTAAAAATTCAAGTGAAAACAAGTTTGGGAAAAAGCTTATGAAGCTAGGAGTAGGGGCTGATCTCGTCGATGATTTCACTGTTGTCCATGTAGCTGATTTCCAACATAGCAACGGTTCTTTCAGCCTTTGTCCTGGCCTTTTTTCAATTTTTATTTGTGTTTCAGGTATGAATCTCGATTTGAAAATGTTGTAATTGTTGTTAGATCCGTTACGATGAAATTTGCAACAACATTTCCCTTGTTTCTCTTAAATTCATCAATATTTAGTGCGAGCTTGAACTATTGTTTTGCTGAAATTTTCCGTGAACGTTCCCTTATTTTATGATGTTCTGCTCCATTTCTATACAGCTAAATCTTGCGATTTCCAATTTGCTTTCTGAAATCCCCATTTTAATGATCTTCTTCTGATGTTGACACCTTTAATTCGATTTTGGAATTGATGTTTAAAGATAATCCTATGTTAGTTAATCATTCGGGTACTTTTATCATTTCCTCCCATTGGTCATAATGGCCGTTGCTTAGTCAGTAGTGAAGTAGTTGATATAAAGGATCTTGACACGGGATAATTCTTTAAACTCTGCTCTGGAATATGTGATCTTTTAACAGCTAAATGAAAAGACAATTCTGCGATAGTTTTGCCCTTAACTGTTTCCATGGCTAAAATTATGTGTTTAGACTTGATAAAAAGACATTTCTGTTAAAAAAACATCTGAGTCGCACTTTCATGTATTTGTTTTGTTGGCCTTGGATTGCTGTAGTCTACATCTTCCAATTTTGATGTTTATTGAATCTCAAGGGGTGTAACTCAGATGTTCGAACTGACCCTTTATCGGAAGATCTCTCATTTGTCATAGCATGTAGGCACCTATATGGGTGCTTCACTAATGTTTAGATGAGTTCTGGAGCTTCACGTTTATGCCATTCACTTATTAGGACATGACCTGCTAGTAAGTTGTCACGACCCCAGTTCGTCCTCCGTGGACTATCGTGACGGTACCTAGTCTGTACGACTAGGTAAGCCTAACAAATGCAGAAAATAAACGAAACTTGCGGAAGAATTAATTAAAAGCCAGAATAACCGAATGAAACAGTATTTAAATTACCGCTCGACATATACAATACAACTTCTCAAAAAAAAACTAATGCACTTTCCTAAAATCCGGAATCTCATGAAACCACAAGCCTTTGAATATCTAATAGTGTCTAACTTTAGAATGTCTACCAAGAACAAAAATACAGAAGTGCTAATACTTAAAAGCGAGAATAGAGAGGGACTCCTCGGTCTGCGGACGTGGCAAATATACCTTGAAGTCACTGGAGCAGTTGCCTCGCCTCAAGGGTGATAGGACTGAGTCGTAGTGCCTGGATCTGCACATGAAAAACATGCACAGAAAGGGCAAGAGTACACCAAAATGGTACTTAGTAAGTGCCAAGCCTAACCTCGGTCGGGTAGTGACGAGGAAGGTCAGGGCCCTACTGAGGTTAAATAAAATATAAAGTTCAACAGTATAGAATGTAACAATATAAATAAGTACAGCAATAAAAGTAACACAAGATATAAAGGGCATCAACAACTATTACAGAGACAAGGTAAACACAAAAGACATGCGGTTCAGCACCAAAATAACAATCGGGGATCTCCCAGGATACCGTCCTGTAGTCCCAAATATACATATCCAATGGATCTCCCGGGATCCCGTCCCGTAGTCCAACTCATAGTGCGCGGGATCTACCGAAATCCCGTTCCGTAGTCCCAAATGTAAATACCCAGTACTGGGGAATCTACCGGGTGCATTTTCATAGTTCCATATAACTGTGCAGGGGGATCTACCGGAATCCCACATTCATAGTCCCAAAATAAATAGACAAGGGGGAGCTACTGGAATCCCACATCCGTAGTCCCAATATAAATACATAGCAGCAATAGGAAAATATTCAGAAATGGAAAATTTCATATTAAGGCACACAAGTAATTCTGGCCTAGGATGCTGCACAAAATTCAGGTAAGGCAGTTTGAGCAAGTAAAGCAATTAAGTCACTTAGACATGCTTTCCTAAGCTAACAATAGGCTTAATAGTGCAAGTAATAAAAATGGGAAAGGAAACATACTAGTAATTACTTAATGAAAACCGGATATCCAATAATTAGCACAAGTACGTACTCGTCACCTCACTTAGAAGGCATTTCAATTACCAAATATACCAAATCCTTAGGGGACCAAGGTTAGGCAAGCCACTTACCTCGAACCAGCTCAAAATCAACTCAAAATCACGTTCTTGCCACGAGTATTCGACTCCAAATAGCCCAAATCTATTAAATTCTATTGCATAATGTAAATACCACTTCAAGTAACTGATTCTACAAAGAAATTCTAGGCTAATACGCGAAATTAGGTAAAATGACTAAAATGCTCCTCTGTCCCACGTCTCGGAATCGGGTAAAATTTATATTTTTAGAATCCTCATACTCTCACGAGTTCATGCATCCAAAATTATCCAAATCTAAGGTTAAATTCCCAATCAAAAGTCGAATTCTAGGTCTAAGAACTTTCTTCCAACTTTTCCCCAATTTTCATCTCCAATCCGAATTTAAATGATGAAACTAACTATAGATTGATGAAATATACCTAGAAAGGGTTAAAGAATTGTTACCCACTGATTTCCTCTCCAATTTCCTCCCAAAATCGCCCTCTCCCGAGCTCCAAATCGAATTTCCAACTTTTGAAACTCAACCCTCGAAATTTCATATTTCTGCCCAACTGTTACCGTATATGCGGTCCTAGGACCATAGAGCGGTCCCACTTTTGAGGAACAATGGTCGCATTTGTCACTCCTCACTTAAAATCGGCTTCCGCATTTGTGACTCCCCATCCGCAGATGCGGTACCGCTCCTGCGGAAAAACAACCGCTTCTGCGGCTCCTGCGGCTCCTCCTGAACCTCCCCATTTCCGCTTCTATGATTGATCCGCTGCTTCTGCGGCTCTGCACCTGCAGTCCCACACTGGCAGGTGCGGTTATGACAGAAAAACAGCTGAAGTTGCAACTTCAAATTCCAAAAATCTTTCCCTCAACTATCCTAAATCATCCCGAGGCCCCCAGAACCTCAACCAAACCTACCAACATATCTCAAAACTTCATTCAAACTTGTTCCGACCTTAGGCATGCTCAAAACAACATCAAAACACCTATTTTTCATCGAATTCAAGCCTAAAAATCCCAAAAACTCTAAAAATACACTTTCGATCAAAAAGTCTATCAAATCTCGTCTGAATGACCTGAAATTTTGCACACACGTCACATTCAACATTACGGAGCTACTCCAACTTTCGGAATTCTATTCCGACCCTCGGATCAAAATCTCACTATCGCACCAGAAACTTCAAAATTCGACCTTTCAGCATTTCAAGCCTAAATTAGCTACAGACCTCCAAAATGCAATCCAAACACGCCCCTAAGCCTGAAATCACCCAACGGAGCTAACAGAACCATCGAATTTCCATTCCAAGGCTGTCTTCATACTATTTTGACTACAATAAACTTTCCAACACTTAAGCTCTCATTTAGGGACTAAGTGTCCCAAAACTCGAAACCGAACATCCCGACAACTCAAAATAACAGAAATAAACATGGGAAAGCAGTTAATAGGGGATCGGGGCATAAATTCTTAAGATGACTGGCCGGATCGTCACATCCTCCTACACTTAGACATTCGTTCGTCCTCGAACGAGCATAAAGACATACCTGAAGTAGTGAAAATATGAGGGTAACGACTGCATATATCCTGCTCGGTCTCCCAGGTCGCCTCCTCGACTGGCTTACCCCGCCACTGAACCTTTATTATGCAATGTTCTTTGACCTCAGCTTTCTAACCTGCCTGTCCAATATTGCCACTGGCTCCTCAACATAGGATAGATCCTTGTCCAACTGGACTGAAGTAAAATCCAACACGTGCGACGGATCACCGTGATACCTTCGGAGCATCGAAACATGAAATATCGGATGAACTCCTACCAAGTTGGGAGGTAAGGCAAGCTCATACGCAACCTCCCCAACACGTCTCAATATATCGAAAGGGCCAATAAACTTCGGACTCAACTTTCCCTTCTTCCCAAATCTCATAACGCCCTTCATAGGCGAAACTCGAAGCAGAACCCGCTCTCTAACCATATAGGAAACATCGCGAACCGCTTCTGTCTGGACTGGGCTGTACAAAGTCTATCCTGAGTCACCTTGACCTTCTCCAAAGCATCCTGAACCAAGTCTATGCCCAATAATCTGGCCTCACCTGGCTCAAACCAACCCACCGGGGATCTACACCGTCTACCATATAAAGCCTCATACGGTGCCGTCTGAATGCTGGACTGATAGTTGTTGTTGTAAGCAAACTCTGCCAATGGAAAGAACTGATCCCAAGACCCTCCAAACTCAATCACACACGCATGAAGTATATCCTTAAGAATCTGAATAGTGCGCTCGGAATGTACGTCCGTCTGAGGGTGAAATGATATACTTAACTCCACCCGAGTACCCAACTCATGCTGAATGACTCTCTAGAATCGTGATGTGAACTGAGTACCTCTATCTGAAATGATGGAAACTGGAATACCATGCAGACGAACAATCTCCCGGAAATAGATCTCCGCTAACCGCTCCGAAGAATAAGTAGTACACACATGAATGAAGTGAACGGACTTGGTCAGCCGATCCACAATCACCCAAATAGCATTGAACTTTCTCAAAGTCCGTGGGAGCCCACCTACAAAGTCCATAGTAATCCGCTCCCACTTCCACTCTGGAATCTCTATCTGCTGAAGCAATCCACTCGGCCTCTGGTGCTCATACTTCACCTGCTGACAGTTGAGGCACCGAGATACAAACCCAACTATATCTTTCTTCATCCTCTTCCACCAATAGTGTTGTCTCAAATCCTGATACATCTTCGCAACACCTGGATAGATGGAATACCGCAAACTATGGGCCTCCTCTAGAATCAACTCTCGAAGCCCATCATAATTGGGTACAGAAATCCGACCCTGTATCCTCAATACCCCATCATCACCAATAGTCACATCTATGGCATCACCGTGCCGAACCTTGTCCTTGAGGACAACAAATGAGGGTTATCATACTACCGCTCTCTGATACGATCAAATAAGGAATACCGAGAAACCACGCAAGCTAGAACCCGACTAGGCTCTGAAAGGTACAATCTCACAAACTGGCTATCTAAGGGCTGAACATCCATCGCCATAGGCCTCTCTGATGCTGGTAAATAAGACAAACTCCCCAAACTCTTTGCCCGGCAACTCAAAGCATCACCACCATATTGACCTTGCCCAGGTGATACTGAATAGTGATATCATAGTCTTTCAGCAACTCTAACCACCTCCTTTGGCTCAAATTTAAATCCTTTTGCTTGAACAGGTGCTGCAAGCTCCGATGGTTAGTATAAATCTCACAAGGCGCACCGTATAAATAATGGTTCCAGATCTTCAGGACGTGAACAATGGCAGCTAACTCAAGGTCGTAGACAGTGTAATTTTTCTCATGTACCTTCAACTGTCTAGACGCGTAGGCAATTACCCTACTGTCCTGCATTAACACAACTCCAAGGCCAATCCTCGAAGCATCACAATAGACCATATAAGACCTCGAACCTGTAGGCAGTATGAAAATTGGGGCTATAGTCAAAGCTATCTTGAGCTTCTGAAAGCTCATCTCACACTCCTCTGTCCACTAGAACAGAGCACCCTTCTGGGTCAACCTGGTCATAGGGGCTGCAATCGATGAGAACCCCTCCAAAAAACGACGGTAGTAACCTACCAAGCCAAGGAAACTACATATCTCTGTAGCTGAGGATGGTCTGGGCCAACTCTGCATGACCTCTATTTTCTTCGGATCCACTTGAATACCCTTACTCGATACCACGTGGCCTAGGAATGCCACTGAATCCAACCAAAACTCGTATTTCAAGAACATAACATATAACTTCTTCTCCCTCAAAGTCTGAAGCACAGTCCTCAGGTGCTGCTCATGATCTTCTTGACTCCGGGAATACACCAAAATATCATCAATAAAGACAATGACGAATGAGTCAAGATACGGCCGGAACACATTGTGCATCAAATGCATAAAGGTTGCTGGGGCATTGGTCATCCCAAATGACATAACAAGGAACTCGTAATGACCATACCGAGTCCTAAAAGCAGTCTTCGGGATATCTGGTTCTAGAATCTTCAACTGATGGTAACCTGAGCGCAAGTTAATCTTAGAAAACACTTGTGCTCCCTGAAGCTGGTCAAACAGATCTTCAATATGAGGCAAAGGATAATGGTTCTTCACTATAACCTTGTTCAACTGGTGATAATCAATACACATACGCGTAGAACCGCCCTTTTCTTCACAAATAAGATAGGAGCAACCCAAGGTGATACACTGGGCCAAATAAAACCCCTATCAAGCAATTCCTGTAACTGATCCTTCAACTTCTTCAACTCAGGATGAGCCATACGATACGGGCGAATGGAAATAGGCTGAGTGCCCGGCAACAGATCAATGCCGAAATCAATATCTCTATCAGGCGGCATGCCCGAAAGGTCAGCTGGAAAGACATTGGGAATATCCCGCACTACTGGAACTGAATCAACTGAAGGGGTATCAATATTGACATCTCTCACATAGGCAAAATATGCATCACACCCTTTCTAAACTATAAGCTGAGCTTTAAGAAAAGAAATAATTTTACTGGGAGTGTGATCTAAAGTACCCCTCCACTCAACACGTGGTACACCTGGCATAGCCAGTGTTACGGTTTTGGCGTGACAATCAAGAATAACATAATGGAGCGACAACCAGTCCATGCCCAAGATAATATCAAAATCTACCATGATGAGCAATAATAAATCAGCTCTGGTCTTAAAACCACTAAGAGCAACCAAACACGACCGATAACCGCGGTCCATAACAAGAGAATCTCCTACATGAGTAGAAACATAAACATGGGAACTCAAAGAATCCCGAGGTACAGCCAAATGCGGAGCAAAATAAGAAGACACATAAGAGTAAGTGGAGCCTGGATCGAATAGAACCGATACATCTCTATGACAAACCAGTATAATACCTGTGATGACATAATCAGAGGAAACAGCCTCGATACGGGAAGGAAGGGCATAGTATCTGGCCTGGCCTCCCCCTCTAGGGAAACCTCTACCTCCCAGACCTCCACCTGTAGCTGGCTGAGCAGGTGGGGTAGCAACTGGAGATGTAACCATGGCCTGAGAACTCTGTGGGGCACACTGTGGCTGAAAAGTCTATGGAGGTGCACCCCTCCAAAGTCTAGGGCAATCCCTCACAATATGGCGTGTGTCACCACACTCAAAACAAGCTCTGAGAGGAAGTGGTGGCTATGATTGGCTCGGGACAGGTTTGCTGGACTGACCTCTGAAAGCACCCCGCGCAGGAGGCGTACTAGATACCGGAGGTGCATAATAAGGCTCCTAAGGTCTAGGAGGAGCTGGAATACCACTGGCTACTGGAAGAACTAAATGAAAAAGGCGACTCATATAACCCCTACCATGATGACCTACTATTAGGGCACGGGTACCAGAGAAATGGCCCGACTCTCAAGACATCTTGGCCTCTCTCTCCCTAGCATGCACACCCTCGATCCTCCTAGCAATGCTAACCACTTGTTGATAAGAAATATCCATCTACAACTCACGATCCATGCTAGATCTGATGCTGGGAATAAGGCCCTCAATAAACCGGCGAACCCTCTCGCAAACAGTAGAAACCAAGGCTGGGGCATGTCTAGCCAAACTAGTGTAACAGACAGCATACTTTGAGACAGTCATAGCACCCTGGCGCAAATGCTCAAACTCTGTATGCCATACATCCCTGAGGCTTTGAGGAACATACTCCCTCAGGAACATATCTGAAAAATTGTGTCCAAGTTAGTGAAGCAGCCTGATCTGGACTGTCTAAATCATAGGTGGGCCACCATTCATAGGTGGCCCCTTGAAGCTGGAAGGTTTTGAAGGAAACCCCGCTCGATCCTAATATACGGAGAATGTAGTAACACTCATCTAGAAATACCAAAGCATTAGTTGATGCTAGACCACTAAATATAGGAGGCTTGTACTTCTTGAACCTCTCAAGCCTCAACTGCTCATCCTTGGAAGCCGCTGCCCTATCCTCGGGCTGATCTCGGACTGCAGGCTGTACTGGAATAATCTCAGGGACCTGCTCAACATGCACTCGCTGTTCAGGAGTGCGGGCGGCGGGATTCTGTGCTCCTCCACCGGCCTGAGACGTAGTTGCAGCAAGGGGAAGCAACCCTGCCTGAGCCAAAGTGGTGTACATGCTCATGAACTGTGCCAGAGTCTCCTAAAGTGCTAGAGTAGTAGTAGCTGTAGGCGTATCAAATGCCTGGGCTCCGGCTGGACCTGCTAGTGGTACCTCAGTGGCAGCCCGTGTAGGTGCTCTGGCTGCACCGCATGCGCGTGCGCGTCCTCAGCCTCTACCCCTACCCCAGCCTCTGACGACTGTAGTAGGGGGCGCGGGTGCATGATCATCTCAGGTAGCGCGTGTCCTCACCATCTATGAGAGAATAGAAGGCAGAAGTTTAGAATTGTGATGTCAAAATATCTCATGACACGGAAACCAAATGAAATGGAATTTTCCTAACAGTTACATAACTTCTCGTAGATAAGTACATATGTCTCCGTACCGATCAGCGAGACTCTAATAAACTGGCTTGTGATCCATGACTCCTATGAACTTAGAGCTTTGATACCAACTTGTCACAACCCCAGTTTGCCCTCCATGGACTTTCGTGATGGCACCTAGTCTCTATGACTAGGTACGCCTAACAAATGCAGAAAATAAATGAAACTTGCGGAAGAAATAATTAAAAGACAAAATAACCGAATAAAATAGTATTTAAAAGGCCGCTCGACATATACAATACAACTTCTAAAAAAAACTAATACACTTTCCCAAAACACGGAATCTCGTGAAACCACAAGACTTTGAATATCTAACAATGTCTAACTCCAGAATGTCTAACAAGAACAGAAAAACAAAAGTGCTAATACGTAAAAGCGAGAATAGAGAAGGACTCTTCGGTCTGCGGATGCAGCAGATATACCTCTAAGTCGCTGGAGCAGTCGCCTCGTCTCAAGGGTGATAGGACTGAGTCACAGTACCTAGATCTGCACATGAAAAACATGCGCAGAAAGGGCATGAGTACACCACAACGGTACTCAGTAAGTGCCAAGCCTAACCTCGGTCAAGTAGTGATGAGGAAGGTCAGGGCCCTACTTAGGTTAAATAAAATATAAAGTTCAACAGTGTAGAACCGAACAGTATAAATAAGTACAACAATAAAATTAACACAAGATATAAAAGGCAACAACAACGATTACAGAGACAAGGTAAACACAGAAAGAAATACGGTTCAGTACCAAAATAACAATCGGGGATCTCCCAAGATAACGTCCTGTGGTCCCAAATATACATATCCAATGGATCTCCCGAGATCCCGTCCCATAGTCCAACTCATAGTGCGCGGGGATCTACCGGAATCCCGTTCCGTAGTCCCAAATGTAAATACCCAATACTAGGGGAATCTACCGGGTGCATTCCCATAGTTCCATATAACTGTTCAGGGGGATATACCGGAAAACCACATCCCTAGTCCCAAAATAAACAGACAAAGGGGAGCTACCGAAATCCCACATCCGTAGTCCTAATGTAAATACACTGCATCAACAGAAAAATATTCAGAAATGGAAAATTTAATATTAAGGCACACAACTAATTCTAGCCTAGTATGCTGCACAGAATTCAGGTAAAGCAGTTTGAGCAAGTAAAGCAATTAAGTCACTTAGACATGCTTTCCTAAGCTAACAACATGCTTAATAGTGCAAGTAATAAAAATAGGAAAGGAAACATACTAGTAATTATTTAATGAAAATCGGATTTCCAATAATTAGCACAAGTACGCACTCATCACCTCACGTACAAGGCATTCAATTATCAAATATACCAAATCCTAAGGGGAAGGTCCCCCACACAAGGTTAGGCAAGCCACTTACCTCGAACCAGCTCAAAATCAATTCGAAATCACGTTCTTGCCATGAGTATTCGACGCCAAATGGCCCAAATCTATTCAATTCAATTGCATAATGTGAATACCACTTCAAGTAACTGATTCTACAAAGAAAATCTAGGCTAATATGCGAAATTAAGTAAAATGACCAAAACGCCCCTCGGGCCCACGTCTCAGAATCAGGTAAAATTTATATTTTTAGAATCCTCATACTCTCACGAGTTCATGCATACCAAAATTATCCAAATCTAAGGTCAAATTTCCAATCAAAAGTCAAATTCTATGTCTAAGAACTTTCTTCCAACTTTTTCCCTAATTTCCATCTCCAATCTGAATTTAAATGACGAAACTAACTATAGATTAATGGAATATAACTAGAAAGGGTTAAAGAATTGTTACCCACTGATCTCCTCTTCAATTTCCTCCCAAAATCGCCCTTTCCCGAGCTCCAAATCGAATTTCCAACTTTTGAAACTAAACCCTCAAAATTTCATATTTCTGTCCAGCTGTTACCGCATCTACGTTCCTGGGACCACTCTACCGAACAATGGTCGCATCTGCGAATCCTCACTTAAAACAGGCTTCCGCATCTGCGACTCCCTATCCGCATATACGGTACCGCTCTTGTGGAAAACCTACCGCTTCTGCCGCTCCTGCTGAACCTCCCCATTTATGCTTTTGTGATTGATTTGCCGCTTTTGCGGCTCCGCACCTGCGGTCCCACACTCACAGGTGCAGTTATGACAGAAAAACAGCTGAAGTTGCAACTCCAAATTCTAAAAATCTTTCCATCAACCATCCGAAATCGTCCCGGGCCCCCGTGACGTCAACCAAATCTACAAACATTTCCCATAACTTCATTCAAACTTGTTCCGACCTGCGGAACACTCAAAACAACATCAAAACACCTATTTTTCATCGGATTCAAGCCTAAGAATCCCAAAACTCTAAAAATATGCTTTCGATCAAAAATTCTATCAAACCTCGTCTGAATGACCTGAAATTTTGCACACACGTCACATTCAACACTACGGATCCAACTTCTGGAATTCCATTCCGACCCTAAAATCAAAATCTCACTATCGAACCAGAAACTTCAAAATTTGATTCGGCATTTCAAGCCTAAATTAGAAACGGACCTCCAAAACACAATCCGAACACGCCGCTAAGCCCAAAATCACCCAACGGAGCTAACAGAACCATCATATTTCTATTCACTTCACATTGTTCCGACTACGGTCAACTTTCCAATACTTAAGCTCTCATTTAGGGACTAAGTATCCCAAAGCTCTCCGAAACTCGAAACCAAACATCCCAGCACATCAAAATAGCATAAATAAATATGGGAAAAGCAGTTAATAGGGGATCGAGGCATAAATTCTTAAGACGACCGGCCAGGTCATCACATAAGTGAGCCTCAACTAGGAGGGAGGAGGCAAGAAGTATGCTTTGGTGGATCAGGGTTTTCAATTCCTATTCATGTGCAATTACCTAACACTTGGATAATGCTATTAGTGTATTTCAAACTTCTTATTTGATTTGTCATACTTAGTGGGTTACCTTCAATTATTGATTTTTCTTGTTTGTTTTAAATCTGTTTAGCAACTGGACCTCATATTTGTGTTAGTATGGGGATTTGGGTATATAAGTATTAACTTGAAAGTTGAGTTTTAATGGTATTTCAATTGCTAGAAATTTGTATTTTTTGTTGTTCTTTTTGAATCATTTTATTGCTTGAATTCCTTTTGGTTAATATTGAAGATTTTGACAGAATTTTGAATATTTGATGCATTCAAAATGAATGTCTTTCCTTTGTTGTCTCACTTGATTATTTAACAAAGTTGAAGGAACAAGAATTCTAGGCTTTATGTTCCAAGTGTAGTTGCTGATTAGCTTATGGAAAAATTGGTTGTCTCTGCTTGGTAATCACATAGACTATATTATCATAGCAATAATAGTCTGCATTAGCAATAGTTCAAACGTGCATAGTTGCTTTAGGCGCGCTAATTAATTAAACTATCGTGATTATGAGCACGTTCCCGTGGCATAGTCATGATACATAATCCCCAATTCGGGTGTGCATTTCATGTGACCCAATCATAACAACTTCGAACAGTAATAAAATAAACATGTCGCGAATCGGAGGCATATTTCATGTAGCATGGTTTGCGGTGTGTTCTAAAACGGCAAGTGTACGACAATCGTAACTTGTTCAAGAAATAATTCCATTTATCCTAAAAAGCGGTTAAAATAATTAAAAGCGGTTATAAAGTAAAAAATACACAATAGGTTTAAAACATGTATTAAATAAGATAACAGGCCAATTATTATTAGTTAAAGCGACCGTTCTCGAACCACAGAACCCAAGAATGCCTAACACCTTCACCCAAGTTAAAAGAATTCTTATCTAGAATTTCTGGTTTTGTAGACTTTTAAATAAAGTTAATTTTCCTCGATTTGGGATTTAAAATAAACTGGTGACTTGGAACACCATAATAAATATCCCGAGTGGCGGCTCTGAGAAATAAATAAAATAATCCCATATCGATTTATGTCACTTTAATTGGAAAAACTCCCTTATACCCCTATCGAATGGTAAACAAAGGAGTTGTGACAGCTCTGGCGACATCCAAAATCCAAAAGAGAAAACAAATAAAAATTCAAACAAAAATATTTTCCTTTTACTTTTGAAAGTTCCAAAGTTCAAATCAAAAGAAAAAGAATTTTTAGAAGTCTTCTTTTCAAAAAATAAAAAAAATCAAAATCAAAAATCCAAAAAAAAAATTATTTCCTTTCTTCTTTTAAAGCATTTCTTTCGATAATTCCAAAAATAACAACAAAACAAAAAATTCAAAAAAATATATGCTTTTCTTTTCTTAAAGCTTTCACAGTCTGAGTTTTATAAAAGTAAACAAAAAAAAGAGTTGGTTTATTTACTTCATTCCCAATCTTCCCGAACTACGCAAGATCTGATTCATGCGGTATTATAATATGTAGGCAATCTTCATCGGATTCGATCATAGTTATAAAATAAACTGAGTGAAAAAATAAATGAAAAAAAGAGAAACAAAAAAAAGGAGTGAAAAAAATAAAAGAAAGAATAAAAAAAAGAGTGACAAAAAATAAAAGAGTGACAAAAACAAAAAAGAGAAAAAAAGAGTGTCAAAAATAAAATGAGAAAATCAATAGTGATTAAAGAGAGGCAAAATTAAAGAAAAAGAGGTACAGAGTGAAAAAAAGGGGTTAGTTAATGCCAAGATGAAACATGCAACCGTTCAAACACATGGTAGAAAGGTTTAACTGTTTAGGCGCATTGCATCCAAACGTGCGATTTCCTATCTGTTAAGCGTATCAAAACTAACATGGTTGTTGGGTGTGCAAAATAGACAGGTTTTGGTGGTTGGTTTTTTTGGTAGTCTAGCCTCCCCTCCTTCACAAGATCCAAAGGCACAGATCGCCTCTGCAAGCAATCTACCAATCATCGGTCCTGATGATAGCCCAACATCGGCTATTCTACAGATAGAATTAGCAGTTGCTGAAGAGAATAAGATGTTGCGTCTCCGTGTATTTAAAATGTGAGATGCCTGGTCTAATGGTAAAGAACCGCCAAGTGCAATCTCTGGGTTCCCTGAGTTGATACCCAGGTTAGGCGAGGTTACCAACGCCCCTGTGCCCAACCCGCTCATCCCATGCGGGCACCCTCCAATGCCATCCATTGTTCCTGGCATGCCTTCTGTGATTCGCCCCTAGGCGCTAGTTTCCTGAGCACCTCCAATATTGTGCTCTACAGCACCAGAACACAACCAACTTTACCACGGTCGTATATTGAGCCTCCAATATTCACCATTCAGGGTCCATAACTTCAATTAGAAATAATATATGTGACCCCGTACTCTTTAACTCAACCTCTGCAATATGATCTCTCGGTGGAGCAAGAAAAGGTTGTTAAAAATTTCGAGCAAGAGGAAATGGATCGGAAGATGAAGAGCCTAGAACAAAGCCTGAAAAACATGCAAGGTCTGAGTGGCCAAAAGAATGTCTCATACTCTGACCTCTGTATGTTTCCCCATGTCCACTTGCCAGTTGACTTCAAGATGCCAAAATTTGAAAAGTACAACGAGCACGGGGACCCGGTCGCTCATCTGAAACGATACTGTAACCAGTTGAGGGGTGCTGTTGGAAAAGAGGAGCTGCTAATGGCCTATTTTGAGGAAAGCCTCACCAGAATCTCTTTTGAGTGGTATATGGATCAAGAAATTACTCATTGGCACGTGTGGGACGATATGGCCCGAGATTTTGTCTGCCAGTTCCAGTATAATATGGACATCGCTCCCGGCAGAAGCTCTTTATCCAATTTGAAAAAGAAAAACGCGGAAAGCTTCCGCGAATACGCTATCAAATGACGTGAGCAAGCTGCCAAGGTAAAGCCTCCAATGGATGAAATTGAAATGGCCATGGTTTTTCTACAGGCCCTAGAGGTGGACTACTTCCAAAACATGATGTATGCTATGGGTAAGCCATTCGCTGAGACTATAAAAATTTGGAAAATGGTTGAAAATGGTTTAAAAACAGGGTGAATGTTGAGTCATGCTGCCTTGAAGGCCACATCACAGGCTGCTCAGAATGGTTCGGAGGGTTTGATGAACAAAAATGGGGTTGAAGAGGGAGCTAGGATGATTTCAAGCTCGAGGGGGCCCGCAAGTCATTCAGCCAATCATATGTGCCTCATATGGTCCCACTACACTATTATCCCCTTCAAGATGCTGCTTATGCCGTGACACCACCTCCCTATACGGTGATGAACGCACAACCTTACCCGTGGCAACAACATTATCCATAAAACCGAGCTCCACCTCCCAGAAATGTCCATCCTTGCCAAGCTCCTTATAATCCCCAATCAAATGTTCCCCAGTACAATCCTCGCCTAATATAGCCTTTCAAAAGGAATCAGTTCACCCCTATTGGTGAATCATACTCGGCTTGTTCTAACAGATAGTCAGGCGAGGTCTGCTTCATCCAGTGGCCCAAAACTGAGTCCCCCTCGCACCGAGCTGATGCTATATGTGAATACCACTCTGGAGCAGTGGGACACAGTACGAAGGACTATTGGACAATCAAAAGTGCAGTTCAAGACTTGATTGAAGCTAAAAGAATCATTCTCCGGGACTAAGAGGCTTTTAATATGATGAAAAATCCTCTGCCTACTCTCACAAGTGAGCCAGTAGTCGAAATTATTTGTGAAGATGAAGAATTTGACCTGGCACTAAAGGCCATTGCAGCAATTGCCGAGACAAAGAAAAGCCAAAAAACGGTGGCCAAGCCTGAAAGTTCCCTATCAGACGAGAGTCTTGGTAGCCAGTCTTGCTATTCTTTCCGCATCCGGATTATCTCAAGGTGTGATCCAGATGTTTTACTTTATTGTCTTACTTTTCGATGTAAACCCTTCTATCTTTAAAATTCAAAAATAAAAAAAAATCATCATAAAAAAAATCAAAAATCAAAAATCAAAAATCAAATGAAATTAATATTTCATTGTCTAGGAATGTCTCTTTTCTTAATCTTGTCTTTTTTCTTATTCTCTTTTCAATTCTGTTAATGCATATTTCAATAACATGACATGCTTGCGGACTTCATGCCTAGATCCTGAAAGCTGTCAGACCTCGAAATAATGAATCAAGAATTAGATCACAATGAAGATAAGTTTAAGGAAATAAAACAAAGAGTTGGAATAGCTGAAGGAAAATCGGTGCCAGAATTGGAAAGGTCCATATATTTTAACAAGAGTAATGCCAAAAGAGTGCGTTGTACTTGGGACACATCGAAGAAAATGTCCCTGAAACAATTGTCAATCCAAATGCAGTCAAAAGGTACTATATTGGATCATCTATATAGGATTAATGTTCTCCAATTGGGATGAAGAAGGATTTCTTTCTCGCTATCTAAATATTCTACCCTTTGCAAACCCTTTGAGCCGGCTATTCTTTGATTACCTTCTTTGGAACTTGAAAAATATTATTGAGAAACATGATGAATAAAAAATTTAAAAAATAAAATGAAAAGAGAAGAAAAAGAAAAATACAAAAAAGGGAATTAAAAGATAAAGAAAATGAAATAAAAAAATGAAAAAAGAGGAAAAGGAAAGGAAAAAGAAAGAGAAAAGAAACCAAAACAGAAGAAAATGAAAAACAAAGTTCCCTGAACTACGTTCGACTTGATTCTGAAAGGATACGTAGGAAGCCTCTCTCAAGGGTTCAGTCACACCAAAATAAAAATCCAAATTCTCCAAAAGTTGAAACTGGGGCAGAAGTTACAATGGTTTGGCGATGGTTTCGCCTGAAAGGTTCCAAAGTTGTAATTCAATCCAAATTCTTTTTACCCCAAATCCTGTTCAAGACCTTCCGATCAATTGGTAAGAATGTTCATGGATCGGAGAATGCAACTACTTGGATTCGATGCAATAAAAATGAGATAAATATAATGAGAGAGTCTTGTTAGTGAAAACTCACAAAGAGCACTATAAGGCAATGGTGAGAAGAGAAACGAGAGAGGTCAACTCGTGAAAACCCACAAAGGGTGCCCCTGATTTAAAAGAGGATCCTCACAGCCATCGGCACCGATAGAGTCCTGGCTAGGTTTCTTAATTTTGAGGAAAACGTTCTGATGAATTTTTGAAAGTCGGACGGTTTACACAGATCATGCATCTAGTCCAAAAGGCATGTCATCTTAATTGAAGTACGCATGTACTCTAGATAAGTCATTCTTTCCTTTCCCCGAAAGGAACACTTCTTGTTTTAAACTCATTCTCCATTCCATTGTTTGTTTTCTTTGAATCCCTTTCGGTCTAACTCTGTTCCGAAACTAAGACAAAGTGTAATGACCCGACCAGTCGTTTTGAGCTTTTGCAGTTTGCTCACCAGTTGTCGAGCATGACTTGCTCCGTGTGATGTATTACGACTTATGTAAATCGTTGGTTTTGGTTTTCAGGGTAATCAGAATGAATTTGGAAGAACAGTTCTCAGTTTGAAGCTTGAAATTTGAAAGGTTTGACCAAGATTTGACTTGTTTGTATATGATCTCGAATCGGAATTTTTATGACTTGGTTAGCTCCGTTAGGTGATTTGAGACTTAAGAGCATGATCAGAATGCATTCTGGAAGTCCATGGAAGGTTTAGGCTTGAATTGGCGAAATTGAGAGTTTGGCGTTTTTCCGGTTGACAGGTGAGATTTTGATATAAGGGTCAGAATGGAATTTCAGAAGTTGCAGTAGCTCCATTGTGTCATTTGTGACATGTGTTCAAAATTTCAGGTCATTCGGATATGGTTTGGTTGGGATTTTGATCAGAAGCGTAATTTGGAAGTTTTTGAAATTCTTAGGCTTGAATCCGACGTGATTTGGTGTTTTGATGTTGCTTTGAGCGTTCCGAAGGTTGGAACAAGGTTGAATGAGGTTATGGGATATGTTGGCATGTTTTGTTGAGGTCCCGAGGGCCTCGGGTGAGTTTTGAGTGGTCAATCGGACCATTGCACGTTACTTAGAATTGCAGAAAATTGCTGATCAGTGTTGCAGAGAAATGGCCTTCGCGTTCGCAAAGGGTTTGCTGGTGAAGGCTGGAATTTATGCCTTCGCGTTCGCGAAGGGCTGATTGTTTGGGTACCGTGTTCGCGGGTCGCGATCGCGAAGAGTAATTTTGGGTCAAAGTTATTTTGTGCTTTGCGAACGCGAGGCGTTGACCACGTTCACGAAGAAGGTTTTTTATACCTGGGAAGAATGTTTAAATAGCCATTGTCCGCGATTTTGGGGCTAACTTTCACCATTTTGGGGCGATTTTGGTGCTTTTGAGAGGATTTGAAGAGGGATTCAAGAGATAACACCTGGAGGTAAGATTTTTGAACTCAATACTCGATCCTATATTGATTCTTACTTGATTAATCATGAAAAATGTGAAAATTAAAGACTAAAAATTGGGGAATTAGGGCTTGGATTTGGAGAGTGTAAATTTTGAATTTGAAGGGGCAATTGAGGTCCCATTTTGATGTTTTTGGTATGTATAGACTCATGAGAGGATGATGATTCTATTGATGTGACTTTTATCGGATTTCGAGATGTGGGCCCGAGGGCCAGGTTTGAGCAATTTCGAGATTTTTTATGTAAATTGGATATTTTCGAGCGGTCTTTGATCCCTTAGCAAATTTTAATAGTTATGTAGTGATTGTGGCTAGATTTAGAGCATCCAGAGGTCGATTTGTGAGGGCAAAGGCATCGTGGGCTAGAGTTTGAACCAGATCGAGGTAAGTAATGATTGTAAATACTGTCCTGAGGGTTTGAAACCCCAGAATTCACATCGTTGTGCTACTTTGAGGTGACGCACATGCTAGATGATGAAAGTGGAGTCGTGCACCGTTGGGGATTGTAACTTGGTCCGTATCGTACGACTTTTAAGTCGCGTATTTGACTTGAAATCTTACGATATTCCATATTTTAGAGATTGATATTATATTTTGGGTTGTATGCCATGTTTGGGGCCTTGTGCTGACCTGTTAAGACCCTTAGGGGCACTTTCACTATTTTTCCTCACTCTATTTGTTTTGAAAGCATATCCTCAGTCATGGTTTACCTGTTTATTGTTTAAATCTGGTTTTATCACTTTACTTCTTAAAATGTGAAAACAGTTTGGGTTGAGTTCCCTGTTTCACTGATGGTCCGAGTGATTGTGAGGTTGATGACTGAGATAGACCAAGGGTTTGATTGTGAGGTTAATGACTAAGAGAGGTCGAAGGGCCTGGTTGTGAGGATTATATATTTATGGATCAGGCTGCACGTTGCAGCAATATATATATATATATATGTATATGTATTTATATATACATTATATATGTATATGTATATGTATATATGTATATGTATATGTATATGGATTGGGCTGCACACCGCAGTGATATGTTGGATTGGGCTGCACGCGGCACCGATATAGCGCTTGGGCTGTAGGAGCCCCTCTGGAGTTTGCACACCCCCAGTGAGCGCAGTCGACCCATGCACTCTATTAGCAATATATATATATATATATATATATATATATATATATATATATATGTATATGTATATGTATATGGATCGGGCTATACACCGCAACGATATGTTAGATTGGGCTGCACGCCGCAACGATATAGCGCTTGGGCTGTAGGAGCCCCTCTGGAGTCTGCACACCCCCAGTGAAAACAGTTTGGGCTGAGTTCCCTGTTTTACTGATGGTCCGAGTGATTGTGAGGTTGATGACTAAGATAGACCGAGGGTCTGATTATGAGGTTGATGACTGAGATAGACCGAGGGTATGATTATGAGGTTAATGACTGAGAGAGGCCGCAGGGACTAGTTGTGAGAATTATACATTTATGGATCGGGCTGCACGCTGCAGTATATATATATATATATATATATATATATATATATATATATATATATATATATATATATATGTATGTATGTATATGTATATGTATATATTTATATGTATATGTATATGGATCGGGCTGCACACTACAGTAATAAATGGATCAGGTTGTACGCCACAGCGGTTACTATATGGTACCTATTGAGTGTGAGGCTGAGTGTGAGCACTGATTGGTAAGAGTTGAGTCACGAGTGACTGAGAGGATTGCCCGAGGGGCTATCTATATACATGTACACGAGTGATGCTTGCTTGAGGGGCCTGGTTATGAGCTTAGTGTTTTCACTTCTCCTTAAAGTGAGTTTCTATCGAATATGTTTAATTATTGCTTTCACTCATCTTTAGACCGAGCCCTATTGAAAATGTTGAACAAATGCTTTAAACAACTTTCATTTAAACTGATGTTTTAAGTTATGAAATGGGTATGAATTTTTGTTTTGCCGAGAGGCTGTATACGAACTATGTTTCGCCCGAGGGGCCGATTATGATTTTCATCACTTTCACTATATATATATATATATATATATATATATTTCATTAAACCTATATTGAAAAGGTTAGAAAGATAATTTTTAAAGGATTTTACTGAAGTGAGAGTTTAACGAAATGATTTGAGTGGTATCCTGATTTGGAAACAAGTTGTAATCATTGCGGTGCTATGCCGTTGTTGACTCATTTTCTTACTGCTCAGTCTTTATTTACTCTTATTACTTACTGGGTTGGAGTACTCACATTACTCTCTGCACCTCGTATGCAAATTCAGGTATTTCGGAACCCGGTAGCGGGTGTTGATTGCTCATAGGCGGAGTCATCGGAGTTAGCAAGGTCGCTGCATGACGTTCGCAACTCTTCTTTCCTTTCCCTCATTTTTATTACTGTATTTAGTATATTTTTAGACTCTTGTTGTATTCAGACCTTGGTATATGCTCATGACTAGTGACACCCCCGATGTCGGGCTTGTGTAATTATTCCGCATTTGTTTTTAATATTTTATTATTTGATTATTGATTTATAAATGGTATAAAAACAACTTTTATTGGAAAATGGTTAATTTGGGAGTTGCGTTGGCTAGCCTAGTTTCACGATAGGTGCCATCACGACCTGGTCGATTTTTGGGTCGTGACAAGTTGGTATCAGAGCCTAGGTTACATAGGTCTCACAGTCATGAGCAGGTTTAGTAGAGTCTCGCGGATCGGTACAGAGACATCTGTACTTATCCTCGGGAGGCTGCAGAACCTTTTGGAAAAACTTCACATTCTTGAATTCTTATCGTGCACTCTTGATTCATCTTGGAATGTAACTCTTTGAATTCCTTCCACGCGTTCGTATGCGCGCATGAGCGCTCAGTATTAGATATGCGTCGATGGATTGTGATTCATTGATCGAGGGGCGAGATGTAATCTTTGTGTGTTAATGTTGGGCCAGCCTGGAAGACTTGGGGCCGGATTTTTGCCTATAGCTTGAGCCCTGAGTTGTTGATTGTGTGACCGCGTGTTTCTGGATCTATATGTTCTATGGTATCCCTATTAAGGGAAGTAATGACTGGATAACTACATGATGAGGGTGAAGTGACTGCGAGATGTGTTCATATGAATCAAATGAGGCGAGAAGGATCTGCTTTGGGGCAACAAGAAATATTAGGTACTTGATTTTCATCTTGATTTGAGGTATAGCCCTGAGTTATGGACGTATGAAGAATCTTTTCATATTTCCTAACTGGGAGTGAGGTAAATCTCATGTTGCAGTATTAGTTCAGACTCAGGGAGATCAAGCCACAACGTAATGTCTATGATGGTGGAAGGTATACAGAAGTGTTAGTTTGAGACAAGGTAGATGGGTTACCTCCTGCGGAGTGTTCTGAAGTTGTGTGATCCTTGTGTTGTCTGTTAGAAGATCTCATTTACAAGTGAATTATATGTGTTGAAATTTGAATTTGGGTCATTAAAGAGAGTGGACTTGACTGTTACGAGGGTGAACTTAAGATTTTCAGAAGGTTTAAAGTACTAGATGGTATGTGTTTCACGAGCCATGAAGTATGGAGTTTAATCTCACTTTGGTACTATGGCAGCAATAAAGTATATGCGTTATGAGTTATCATGTATGTTTTGATCTATGGCTTCGAGCCAAGTGGGGGAGTCTACTATTGATTAGTTGACTGCACGGTTATGTGCTATGTTGGTACCAATTGAGGCGTACGGGAGAATCAGTTATGGCCTACGGAGTTTGAGACCGAAGATGGCTCGAGTAAAGGAAAATTCTTGACAAAGGTTATAATATGCTTCATAGGTGTGTGGGAATCACAGAATGTCTTGAGTTGTTGTTGGTAAAGGATGCTCGGTGCATAGAGCAGGAAGCTGCTTGGTTGTTTTAGGATGAGGTTACACTCTGTAGTGTCGGAGTGCTATTGAGGCATGGGTTGTTCGGTTCGTTTGATTAGGCTAATTATAGTTTGAGTAGACTGAATGACTCTCGAGAATGGTTCTAATGTCCAAGATTTTACATGTGGTAATTGGATACTTTCAAGTTGTATATGTGACTAGAAACCGAGTTTTCATTAGAGGATATCAAGACTGGTGGCATTTCTATATCAATTATGGGAGTCTACATATCAGTATCAGGAATGTGAAGGTAATGGCTTGGGATTCACAGGAAGTCTTTTCAGGGTAGGTATTTTGAACGTGGTGCTTTTGGGAATATTTAAGAGAGTATTCAGCGGCTTATGAGCCTTAGATGGTGTGGTGTTATGCTCGAGTATCATGTGGCGAGTCCGGGTCGAGGATTGTGATGTGATAGCAGGAATAAGTATCAAGACGAAGGTAAATTCAGAGGGACTTGTATATATGTGATAGCTTGGTAGTAGGTCGGCTTGGCAGGGGAAAGGATATGATGAGTTCTCTGGGTACTTAAGAGGTAATGGGTTTCTACAGGTGTTTCGCGACAAATCTCTTAGGTTTAGTGACCTACGTAGCTCGGTTAAGTCAGAAGGATTTAGTCATGACGATTTAGTCTTGTGCAAATGGAATTCGAAGAGCTTTAGATGGTTTCCACCACAGTTAGAGAGGTATATTTTTCCTATTGGCGTGAGGAGCATGGGATGTATAGTGATTTTCTTCTAGATGGGATTAATGGGAAGTTCTTGGCGGGTTGAGTAAGTTGTTGCTTGTAGCTCGGAGTGTTTTTCAAAGTTCTCGTAATTATAATTTGGGTGGTATAGTATATGTGGTATGTTGTATGGGGTTGAGGTTTGCATGTGTAAGGTCACGGTTCAGTTTTGAAAGAAAGGTCATAAATTCTTAGATAGCATAGACAGCTTCAGGTGACTAGATAAATGAGATCACTGATTGGTGTGGCTTGATGAAGGTATACATTTCAGAAGGGGCGATGTGTTTGAGTTATGGATCCTTTATTTGTATTGCGACATTGTAAGCACGTGATTTTTGCCCTGTATGAGAATTACTCCCAAAAAAAATTTCAAAAAAAAATTCATTTTTCTTGGTGTGCAATTTTGTGATATTTTGAATAATTATTTGTATTTGTCTGTGCATGTTTATTTGTTAAATTAATAAAAATACAAAAATATGTCGCATTTTGCATGTTGGATTTAATCCTACAATTGTTAGAAATTAATTTTGATTTACAAAAAATAAAAATCACAAAAATAGGCATCGTTTGCATTTATAGCAATTAATGTCCAAAATATATAATTTTATGCTTAATTATTACTTAATTGTGCGTTAATTGTTATTGAGAGTTAATTTGCGCTTTTATAACTTAATTTAGTTCTTAATAATAATTCAAGTATTTTTATAATTTAGTTTTAGATAAATAAAAGAAGAAAAAAGAAAACAAAAATACAAAAATTCGGAATTGGGTCTTTTCTTCAAATTCAAGCTACAAGCCCAAAAATACCCAATCTTCCCAAACGACCCAGTCCATTTCGAACTGGGTCGACCCAGTCCAAATACCCAACACCCTTCTTCATTTTTTCAAAACACAAAACAAAACAAAAAATAACAAAAAAAAACAAAAACCCTAAAAACTAAGAAACCAATCCGCCACCCCCCTCCTTTTTCCATCTTCTTCCTCAAGCTTCACCAAGCTCCATCAATGGCTTCCTTCCTTCCCCTCACGCCACACACACTCACTCACGACACACACACACACTCATGGCACACACACACACTGTTGCGTCGTCTTCCTCCTTCAACCAAACGACCTTCGCGATGCCGCTCCATTACTTTTCCATAGCTGCTGCGTCGTTGCTCCAGCTTTCTTCATCGCCATCTTCCTCCTTCCAGCTGCTACTGACCCTACTGCTTCTTCTTCCTCACTTACTGTCACTGCGTCATTTCCTCTTCCAAAAACAAGAGTCCGCCATGGCTGCTGTCGCGACTGCTTCTTCCAACTCCGTCGCCGCTGCTCGTCGACCACTGCTTCCTCGTCCAGCTTCTGCCTCATCAACACAGGCAGCCATGGCTTCCATTGTATCGCCTCAACGTCGAGCAGCTGATTTTATTCGCCACTGTCCGTCGACCTCCCCTACTGCTCCATCTATTTCAGCTGCTTCACTACGTCCAAGCACACCTTGTTTTGTTGCGTTGTTGCTGCCCACGAGCAGCTTATTTTGTTTCAGCTATGCTGCTGCCACCATTTCGTTTGGTCGAGTTTTAGTCGAGGTCGTCGAGTGTCGTTTTGAGTTCGTCAAGGAAGGTTAGTTCGTCGTTGAGTTCAAGATCCGTCAAAATAGTCCGTACATATTTCGTGTCGATCCGGTTAGTAGATTTTGAGTTTTATTTTGTCCGTATTTTGTTTTGATATTTCTCGAATCTAAAATCGGTAGATATTTGATTTTTGGTTTTGTCCATGTTCATATGTTTTGTTGAAATAATTTTCAGATTTCAAATGGAAATTTAATTAGTTATTTTTCATGTTTATTTCATGTTTGTTTTATCGTTCTTGTTTATTGTTTAGTTAAAAAGTTGTTAGTTTAATGTTGGTTAAATACAAATTGAAGTTTAATTAATTTGTTTCATGTGTTCTATGTATTTTTTCCAGAAATTGTTAATATTGTTAAGTTCAAGTTTAAATTCATAATTGTTAAGTTTTGTTTTGGTATTTGCCTAAAATAACTTAGTTGTAATAGTGAAGTATGTTGGTTTAATCATTTGAATCCGTCGTTTTTATTTTTAGATTTAATTCATGTCCATACTTTGTATGATTGTTCTTGAATACGAAATTAGTATAAGTTTGATTTTGTTGTTTATTGTTTATCATTTATGATTATTTCTTGAATTTGTCTCATAATCTTGTTTAAAGTTTAATATAAGAATTGTTTGTTGTAATGTTGTTAGAGTTGATTTTAAGTTCAATATTATTGAATTTAGAAATCTAAATATACTTGTTTGATTGTTGTTGTTGAATCTGAAAATAGATTTGTTTGTTGCTAAAAATATTGTTCAATCAAATTTTAGTTGTTCTTTGTTGTTCAATTTGTGTTCATGTGATTTGTTGTTGAAATGTTGTTGAAATCATGTTCATGTGATTTGTTGTTGAAATGTTGAAGAAATCATGTTCATGAAATTTGTTGTTTGAACATTGTTAGAAATTAATCATATTGTCTATATTTTGGTTAAGTTTGATTAATTGATGTGTTATAGCTGATGGGTAGTTTGGTAATTTATAGTACTTTCGGGGGTAAAATAGTAATTTGCAATAGGGTCGGAGGGGTAGTTTAGGGGTTCAACAAGAGTCTACTGTGCCGGGAAAAAATAGAATACTGAAACAGCAAATGACCGGAGTGTGTCAAGCATGGGCCAGTGGGCAAGGACAGCCTCGTCATGAGTCACAATTTGCGACATAACAAGAGCAGTACCACTCTCCTAAGTACCACCCGTACTCGTTTGATCTTCCTGCAAAGATTGAAGAGCCTGCCCGAAAGATGGTACAAGAAGAAATGACCCAAAGAGTGAAAAACTTAGAACAATGGTTGAAAAACAGGCAAGGGTTGTCTGGTCAAAAGAGTGTTGCCTTCAAAGATCTATGTATGTTCCCCGATGTCCACTTGCCGCCTGTCAAGAAACTACATTACTAGCATATTTTGTCACAAAAGTCCGATTTTATTTAAAACTAGATTGATGTAACTTGTATGTTGTTCGTACATGGCATGATAACAGTTACATGTATAACCATAAGTGAAAGGTGAGTTGATATAATTCGTTACGAAGTTAGAATATTTGGAATGGTTCAGACGTACAACTATATTGCATGTGATGCAATTTTATTGAGTCAATTTGTATAATAGTTCTCTTTCTTATCAACTTGATTCTTATCTACCATTGTAAACAAATTAACCAAACAATTATAACTTTGGACGTTCTTTGTTGTTCAATTTGTGTTCATGTGATTTGTTGTTGAAATGTTGTTGAAATCTTGTTCATGTGATTTGTTGTTGAAATGTTGAAGAAATCATGTTCATGAGATTTGTTGTTTGAATTTATGTAGAAATTGGTCATATTGGCTATATTTTGGTTGAGTTTGATTAATTGATTTGTTATAGTTGATGGGGTAGTTTGGTAATTTGCAGTACGTTCAGGGGTAGTTTAGTAATTGCAATAAGGTCGGAGGGGTAGTTTAGGAATTGTACATTTTTGTTATTTTTTATGTGAAGCATGGGGGACAAAATCTCTCCTTCGCAAATGCTTAGAACAAAATCATCATCATCGGAAACACCCTTGGCGAACGTGATGCACCCTTGGCGAACGCGATGAACAAAAATCTATGCAACAAAAACCAGCAAAACGTTTAAGTTCAAAGTCCAAAAAATTGATCCTTTAACCACCCGAAACTCACCCGAAGCCCTCGAGATCTCAACCAAACATGAAACATATCCCATATCATCATTAAAACTTGTTCCAACTCATGGCATAATTAAATAGGATCTCAGCCTCATATTAAGCCACCTCGTGGCTTAAAAAATCTGGCCCTCGGCCTCAAAATCATGAATTATTACAACACTGCTGCGACACGCAGCCCAATCCCATAGTATCCTCACAACAAAGGCCCTCGGCCTCACTTAGTTAGAAATCTCTCAAGCCACTTGGGTAACAGTAAAACAAGATGCTCAGCCCAAAATAGCATTTAAAATATCAAAACGGAGTAAATATGGCTGAGTTATAATTGATTAAAAGATTTATGGGATGGGATATATATAGAAGTCTTGAATCTGATTTAGAGGGAGGATAAGACAGACAGAAAAGAGAGAATACAGAAATAGAGAGAAAAAAGGGCTGAACATTTAAGAGAAAGAAAAATTCCGAAAAATATTTAAGCTTTCAAAATAAAAATAAAAACTAAAAAAAAATCTTCTGCTTTCTTTGTTTGAAATCAGTATTAATTGTTGTTGTTTCATTCAAAGCTTGAAGCTTTTGTTTTTGGGATTACTGCTCTACTGGTTTGCAAACTCTTTTTCTGGGTTGTTACTGTTGCTGGGCTGTTGTTGTTGGGCTGTACTCTTATTACTGCTGCTGATTTTCATCTTCATTTTCTTTTTCTTCCAATATCAGGTATATATTTTAGACTCATGTTGTGGAAAGCTTCAACATTGCCAAATAAATGAAGTTCGGAATTATAATTATGTCTTTTACTCGTTTAAATCTATTAGTTTAAATTTCAGTTTTGTTTCAGTTGATTAATATAGTAGCTTACATTTGATGTGAGAACTGTTAGTTAATCATCCCTTTGAAATTCGCATAAGCTTTGTAATAATGTTATTTATTTCAGAATTTCATTAAGTATAGCTATATTCAAATTATAAGATAGGGAACATGGCAGAAAGCTAGCCATTAATTAAATCTTATGATATTGTCGTTTTACTTTTACCCAAGTGGCTTGAGAGATTTCTAACTAAGTGAGGCCGAGGGCCTGTGTTGTGAGGATACTATGGGATTGGGCTGCGTGTCGCAGCAGTGTTGTAATAATTCATGATTTTGAGGCCGAGGGCCAGATTTTTTAAGCCACGAGGTGGCTTAATATGAGGCTGAGATCCTATTTAATTATGCCACGAGTTGGATTGTTATTACGCTTGGGCTGTAAGGGGTCCCTCCCGGAGTTTGTACCAAGTAAATGTGGGTACCTAGTGTAAGTGATATTATGTAGCCCGACAGGCTGTTGTTGTTTCATGTTGTTGCCCGAGGGGCTGTTCTTAATCCATGTTTGCCCGAGGGGCAGTTCTTGATTCATGTTATGCCTTAGGGGTTGTTCTTAATCCATGTTTGCCTGTGGGGCAGTTCTTGATTCATATTATGCCCGAGGGGCTGATTACGAGTGATTGTGAGTTAGCTCGAGGGGCTGGTTCTATTGATAGTATGTCCGAGGGATGGTTTATGGTACATGTTTTGCCCGAGAGGCTGTTTACGTTTTTTATCATTTTTACTCACTATTTTATCACTCGTTTGAAACCATTGAAAGTTGTTTTAAAAGATTTTTACTGAAACTGAGTTTGATTTACGAAGTAAATGATTTGTGTACAACTTTGGAAATGATCTACATTTGTTGTAGTGTTATGACGTGGTTTACATGTTTTCTTACTACTCAGCTTATATTTACTTTTATTACTTACTGAGTTGGCATACTCACATTACTCCCTGCACCTTGTGTGCAGATTAAAGTATTTCTGAACCCGGTAGCGAGTGTTGATTGCTCAGTGGAAAATTCATTGGAGTTGGCAAGGTAGTTGCCCAACATTTGCAGCCCTGCTCTTCTTGCTCTTGTATTCCTTACATTGTTTTAGTATATTTTCAGACCATAGTAGATGCTCATGACTTGTGACACTCCAATGATGGGCTTGTGTATTTATTCTGCACTGTTCATTTTGACTTACATTATGAGATATTTGGATTACTTAAAAGCTTAAAAAAATATGATTTATATTAATTAAGGGTTAATTCGGGAGTTGTGTCGGCTGTCCTAGTTTCACGATAGGCGCCATCACGACCGAGTCCAAGTTGATATCAGAGCCTAAGTTACATAGGTCTCACGAGTCATGGGCAAGTTTACTAAAGTCTCGTAGATCGGTATGGAGACATCTGTACTTATCCTCGAGAGGCTGCAGAACCTTTAGGAAATCCCACATTCTTGAATTCTTATCGTGCGTCCTTGAATCAGCTTGAAATGTAACTCTTGAAATTCCTTCCACGCATTCATATGCGCGCATGAGCGCTCAGTATCAGGTATGCATCGATGTCTTGTGATTCCCTGATCGAGGGGGCAAGGTGTGATCTTTGCGTGTTGATGTTGGGCCAATCTGGAGGACTTGAGGCCGGATTTTGCCTATAGTTTGAGCACTAAGGCATTGATTGTGTGAGTACGTGCTTTTGGATTTGTAAGTCCGATAGTGTCCCTATTAGTGGGAGTGATGACTGGATAGCTATGTGATGAGTATAATGTGACTGCGAGATGTGTTCATATGATTTGAATGAGATGAGAAAGGTCTTCTTGAGGGTAGTAAGAACTATCTGGTGCTTGATTTCCATCGTGATTTGATATATAGACCGAGTTGTGGGTGTGTTGAAGGATCTTTTCATATTGCCTAGTTGGGAAGTGAAGTAGATTTCAAGTTGTGATATGAGTTCAGACTCAGGAAGAGTAAGTGACTGTGTAATGTTTATGACGGTGGAAGGGTATAAAGAGATATTAGGTTGAGGCGAAGCAGGTGGGTTATCTCCTACGGAGTGTTATCAGGTTTTTGTGATCCTTATGTTGTTGTTGGAAGATCTCTTTTACCAGTGAAATATCAGTATTGCAATTTGCACTTGGGGTCACTTAAGAGAGTAGGCTTGACCGTTACGAGGGTGAATGCAAGATTTGCAGAAGATTTGAAGTAATAGATGGTCTATGTTGCACGAGCTTATGAAGGATTGAGTTTAATCTCACTATGGTATTATGGTTGTGATATAGTATATGCATTATGAGTTATTGTGTGTTTTGATCTATGGCTTTGAGCAAAGTGGGGGAGTCTGCTATTGATTAGTTGATTGCACGGTTATGTGCTATGTTGGTTCCAGTTTGAGGCGTAAAAGTGAATCTGTTATGGCTTACGGAGGTTGAAACCGAGGATAGATCAAGTAAAGGAAATTTCAATAAAGGTTATGTTATGATTTATGGGTGTATGAGAACCATGGAATGACTTGAGTTGTTATTGGTAAAGGATGTACTGTGTATAGAACATGAAGTTGCTTGGTTGCATTAAGATGAGGTTACATTCTGCGATGTTGGAGTGCTATTGGAGCACAGGTCGTCCGGCCATTTAATCGGTCTAATTGCGGTTTGAGAAGAGTGAATGACTCTCGATAATGGTTCTAATGAGTTCAAGATTTTACATGTAATAATTGGAGATTTTCAAGTTGTATAATTGGCTATAAACTGAGGTTTGCATTGGAGGGTGTCAAGACTCGTGGTATTTCTATATCATTATGAGATTCTATATACCATGATCAGGAAGGTGAAGGTAATGGTTTTCGGTTCCCAGGGAGTCACTTCAGGGTAGGTATTTTGAATGTGGTGTGTTTGGGAATATTTGAGAGGGTATTCAGCGGTTTATGAGCCTTAGATAGTGTGGTTTTATACTTCGGTGTTGTGTGGTGAGTCTGGTTGAGGAATTGTGGTGTTATAACAAGAAGAAGTATCAAGTGAAGGTAAATTAGAAGGAACTTGGATAGATGGGATAGCTTGGTAGTAGGTCGGATCGGCATGGTAAGGATATGATTAGTTCTTTGGATGCTTACGAGGCAATAAGTTTTTGTAGGTGTTTCGCTGCAATGCTCTTGGGTTTTATTGGCCTGCGTAGCTTGATTGAGTTAGAAGGATTCAATCCTGACGGTTTAGTCTTGTGCAAATGGAATTCGGAGAGTTCTTGATAGTTTCTACCACGGTTAGAGATGTATATTTTCTACGAGCGTGAGGAGCATGAGATGTATAGCGATTTCCTTCTAGGTGGGATCAATGGAAAGTTCTTGGCTAGTTGAGTACGTAGTTGCTTGTGGCTCGGAAGGGATATGAAGTTCTCATATTTATCCTAATATGGTATGGTATATGCGGTATGTTGTGTAAGATTAATATTTTTATGTGCGAGGTTACAGTTCAGTTCTGAAAGGAAGGTCATAAAATTCTTAGGCAGCACTAGCAGCTCCAGATGATTAGGAAAATGATATTGCTAATTTGGGTGGCTTGATAAGGGTATACATTTTAGAAAAGGGCAATGTGATTGAGTTGATGATGCTTCATTAGTGTTGCGGCACTCACTTGTTGGATCGACTGCTGATATTCGAATTTGCTTGGTGACACCAAAGAATTATAGGAGTACCTCTCGTGGGATGATTTGGGTATTAGAGGTGAGTTATATATTCGGACAGTGGAGTTGGGATCAGATATGGTGATTCGCGTGCTATATGGATTAGGAGACTAGGAGTTTTCATAAACGGGTTAGGTCGTGGTTGTGGATTACGTATATCGGTTTTGTGTGGTAATTATTGGAGGTTTGGAGACCCGAATGGATCTTTACTGCTTAGTATGCTAGATTTTAGTGTGATATTAGGTAAGGATTGGTTCTCTTCGTGTCGTGTTATTCTGGACCGTTGCGCCAAGGAAGTAGCATTGGCTATGCCGGAGATGCCACATATTGAGTGGCGAGGTTCGACGAGTTATGTTCCCAGTAGGGTGTTTCCATTTTTGAAGACCCAGCGGATGGTTAGGAAGGGTTGTCTTTCTTACTTTGCCTTTGTAATGGATGTCAGTACAGAGACTTCTACTGTTGATTCAGTTCCGGTGGTGAGGGATTTTTTGGATGTGTTTCCTGCTGCCGGGAAAGTCACCAGACATGGTCGTTGATTTCCGTATTGATTTAGTGTCGGGCATCATATCGTATGGTATCGGCGGAGTTAAAGGAGTTAAAGGAGCAACTTCAGGAACTCTTTGATAAGGGGTTTATTGATCGGCCAATATGGATGTGTGTTCTAATTCGAGTCGGCTTGGTTGACTCCGAGTTGTATTGTTGAGGGATATGTTGATTCGATGGTTATTTAGCTTATTAGTGATCTAGAATATCTATGAGTTACCTTTCTGTGTTGCGATGCATTCGGATTTGTTGGTTATAAGCCCATGTGGTGTGGCTTTATTGGGGCCTCTCAGTGGAATTCGAGCAGAATGAGTATTGGGTATTGCTCGGCGGATGGCGTATCGGTTGTGTCCTTTCGGGTTTATGTAATGTTATGTCAATTGCTTTTCTATGGTTATGATTATTTTCTTTGGTTCTAGACATCAAATTGCGCGTGGTTGCCAATTTGAGCATAGTGACTTGAGGTGTTTTTTGTGGACCAGTGTTTGGATGAGGTCGTGCATTGGAGCGAAGCTATATGGAGGTGTGATCCACGGGATAAATTCGTGTGTTCTGGTTCTACGACGTGTGATGGGTTCCCAGTATGGTGTTGTGGTGGTACTGGTGAGCTTCCGGTACAACTCTCTCACTTGAGACATTTTTCATGACTTGAGTATGTTCTGATTGTTGCTTGTTAGTGCGCGGATTGCACGAGTTGTGGCTTTAGATTGTGTTGATGAGTCATGTCACCAGAGTAGTTGTGTTGGATTAGATGAGATCGTTGGGATCCATAATGAATACAAACAGATTCGGTTTCAGCATGTTGGAAGGATAATATCGATGTTCGCCTCAGAAATTTGCTATGGTCCTTACCAAGGGAGATGTGGCTTCACGAATGGTTGATCTGAGGAATGGTTATGGCTTTCTACGTGTTTCTTTTATCATTGGCAGCATACGGAAGTGGTGGAAGGAAGCTTTATTTGATAAGGGGCTTATTATTGGAATTCAGATGTTTTGAGCAACTGGTGTGATTAGAAGTTATCGCTACGAGTGTTTGAGTTATGTAGTATATGATGTAATTGCATATGAGGCTGCAGGTATGGTTTATTACAGCTTGTCCGGGCTTATTCAGAGTATGAATGTGAGATTCTAATCTTGTATATGATTTCAGAAGTGAAAATGTGGTTCTAAGGTTTACGGGCTAGGTTGGATTGCGAAATTTCAGTTACATTGTGTTATCGGACCTATATGAGATAGGGTGATGTGGGATCACCCCCGGGTATGTGCATGGTAAGGTTACTCAGTGATTGATAGTTTTCGGAACAACTCTGGGCACGTTCGAGGACGAACAAATGTTTAAGTGGGGGATGATGTAACGACCCGACCGGTCGTTTTGAGCTTTTGCACTTTGCTCGCTAGTTCTCGGGCATGACTAGCCCCGTGTGATGTATTATTACTTATTTCAATCGTCGGTTTTGGTTTTCAGGGGAATCACAATGAATTTGGAAGAACCGTTCTCAGTTTGAAGCTTAAGATTTAAAAGATTTGACCAAGTTTTGACTTTTTAGTATTGGATCTCGGATTTGGATTTTTATGATTTGGTCAGTTCCATTAGGTGATTTGAAGCTTGGGAGCGTGATCGAAATATATTTTGGAGGTTCGGATTAGATTTAGGCTTGAATTGGCGAAATTGAAATTTTGGCGCTTTCCGGTTGATAGGTGAGATTTTGATATAGGGGTTGGAATGGAGTTCCAGAAGTTGGAGTAGGTCCATTGTGTCATTTGTGACGTGTGTGCAAAATTTCAGGTCATTCGGACGAGGTTTGATAGACTTTTTCATCGAAAGCAAAATTTGAAAGTTTTTGGAATTCTTAGGCATGAATCCGTTGATGATTTGATGTTTTGATGTTGTTTTGAGTGTTTCGAAGGTTGGAACAAGTTTTAATGATGATATGGGATATGTTTCATGTTTGGTTGAGATCTCGAGGGCTTCGGGTGAGTTTCGGGTGGTTAACGGATCAATTTTTTGGACTTTGAACTTAAACATTTTGCTGGTTTTTGTTGCATAGTTTTTTTATCGCGTTCGCCAAGGGTGCATCACGTTCGCCAAGGGTGTTTCCGATGATGATGATTTTGTTCTAAGCATTTGCGAAGGAGAGACGCGAATGCGAATGTGAGGGTAGCATGTGCATCGCGGACGCGTGATTGGGGTTGTGTTCGCGAAGAGGAGTAAGGTCGTTGGGCACCCCTGGCCCTTGTGCTATGCATTCGCGAGATTGGTATCGCGTTCGCGAAAGGCTGGACTGGCGAAGCATCGTATTCGTGTGGTAGTGTCCACGTTCGCGAAGGTAAAAATGGAGAGGCATTGTAATTTGGTCTACGCGAACGAGAGAGGGAGGTCGCGTTCGCGAAAAAGGAAATTTTACATGAGGCAGAATGTTTAAAAGTCGGTTTCGCGATTTTTGGTCTATTCTCTCCATTTGGAGAGATTTTTGGAGCTTTTGAGTAGGATTGAAGAGGGAATCGAAGGGAAGCACTTGGAGGTAAGATTTTTGAACTCAATACTCGATCCTATATTGATTCTTACTTGTTTAAACATGAAATTTGTGAAATTTAAAGCCAAAAATTTGGTGAATTAGGGCTTGAAATTGGAGAGTGTAAATTGGGGATTTGAGGGGCCATTTGCAGTCTGATTTTGATGTTCTTAGTATGTATGAACTTGTGTGTGGATAAGGATTCTATTAATGTGATTTTTATCTGACTCCGAGGCGTGGACCCGGGGGTCGGGTTTGGCCAGTTTTGGGATTTTTGATGCAAATTGGTTAATTCGAGTGGGCTTTGTTCCCTTAGCATATTTTGATGGTATAAATCTGTATTTGGTTAGATTTGGAGCCCTTGGAGACCGAGTCGAGAGGCAAGGGCATCGCGGGCTAGAGTTTGGACCGGATTAAGGTAAGTAATGATTGTAAATGTTTGTCCTGAGGGTATGAAACCCTGGATTTCACATCATTGTGCTACTTTGAGGTGATGCAGACGCTAGATTACGAGCGTGGGGTCGTGCACCGTTGGGGATTGTGACTTAATCCGTTCCGTATGACTGTTAAGTCGCGTATTTGATTGAAAACTGTTTGATATCATTGCGTTTTGAAAATTATTACTATATTTTGGGCTGAATGCCATATTTGGGCTTCGTGCCAACTGTTTTGGACCCTTATGGGATTTTTACTACTATTCTTCACTATTTTGATTTCATATTTGTACTCAGTATGTTGTATTATATTATTTTCATAACTTAGCCATATTTACTCCGTTTTGATATTTTAAATGCTATTTTGGGTTGAGCATCATCTTTTACTGTTACCCGAGTGGCTTGAGAGTTTTCTGAATAAGTGAGGTCGAGAGCCTATGTTGTGAGGATACTGTGGGATCGGGCTGTGCGCTGCAGCAGTGTTGTAATGATTCATGATTTTGTGGCCGAGGGCCAGATTTGTTACGCCACGAGGTGGCTTGATATGAGGCCGAGAGCCTATTTGATTATGCTGCGAGATGGCTTGTTATTGCGTTTGGGCCGTAAGGGACCCCTCCCGGAGTCTGTACACCCCAATGTGAGTGATATGATGTAGCTCGAGGGGTTGTTGTTTTTTCATGTTATTGCTCGAGGGCTGTTCTTGATACATGTTTGACCGAAGGGCAGTTCTTGATTCATGTTATGCCCAAGGGGCTGATTACAAGTGATTGTGAGTTAGCCCGAGGGGCTAGTTCTGTTGATAGTATTCCCGAGGGACAGTTTATGGTACATGTTTTGCCCGAGAGGCTGTTTACGTTTGTTAATCATTTTTACTCTTTGTTTAATCACTCGTTTGAAACCATTGAAAGTTGTTTTAAAAGATTTTTACTGAAACTGAGCTTGATTTAAGAAGTAAATGATTTGTGTACTGCTTTGGAAATGATATACATTTATTGTAGTGTTATGACGTGGTTTACGTGTTTTCTTACGGCTCAGCTTTCATTTACTTTTATTACTTACTGAGTTGGCATACTCACATTACACCCTGCACCTTGTGTGCAGATTCAAGTATTTTTAAACCTAGTAGAGGATGTTGATTGCTCAGTGGCAGAGTCATTGGAGTTGGCAAAGTAGTTGCCCGACGTTCGCACCCTGCTCTTCTCCCTCTTGTATTCCTTGGATTGTTTTAGTATATTTTCAGACCTTAGTAGATGCTCTTGACTTGTGACACCCCGATGTCGGGCTTGTGTATTTATTCCGCACTGTTCATTTAGACTTATATTATGAGATTTTTGGATTACTTAAAAGCTTAAGAAAATATGATTTATATTGATTAAGGGTTAATTCAGGAGTTGTGTCGGCTGACCTAGTTTCACGATGGGCGCCATCACGACTGGGTCGGTTTTAGGGTCATGACATCTTTCGATCTAACTAAATGACGGGTCCTTTCTGAATTGCCTTCCCATAAAACTTATTCCTCAATCTACTGTTTTTCTTCATAATAGTTACTGGAATAGGAATAAGAGACATTAAGTGTGTATGCATACCATCAAGAACACTGGTTCAACAATAGATACTATTAATTTAGGTTGTTCAAACTTTTATTTGACATCCTACTAGCCATTTCACCTTATCACATTTTAAAGCACTATTGTAAACACTTCTGTCAACCTCTAAAACTTATTCTGTCAAAAATAAGCTCGATATAATAATCTATATAGATATACTACTCTTAATTGGAATTGAGGTAGCAATTTCTAAAAGCAGACGACAAAAAAATAGATGTGACAACTTTATTTTATTCCCATTTCCCATAATTCTTAATCCTTCTGTGTCTAGAATTCCATCCACAAGGCCACGCTAATTCCCTTAGCCAGTTAACTACTGCAAGGACATGAAACTGTATTCATCTATTTTGTTTGTACAACATCTTTGAAACTTGTCTTGAAATTAATACACTTTGTTGCCGCAAATGACCAAGAGTCATTTGGCTAAGGAGTGGTTTGCTGCCACGTGGGGGTGGGGAAAATTTTAATCTGTCACGACCCAAAAATCCCTCCGAAGGAGTCGTGATGGCACCTAGTCTCTAAACTAGGTAAGCCTAACATTAACTGAAATAATTTTGATATTTACTAACTTTAAATTAAATAACTCTTAATACATTACAATTCCCAAAACTGGTGGTACAAGTCATAAGCCTCTCTAAGAGTAGTTATACAAAATAAATACGTCACTGTTCCGAAATAAAAAGAACAATGGAAATACGTACAAATGAAGGTGACTCTGAGGCCTGCGAACGCTGCAGCAGGTGTACCTTGAGTCTCCACTGCAACGACCCGCACAACGACTACTGATCAAATACCTGAATCTGTACACAAAAATGTACAGAAGTGTAGTATGAGTACTCCACAGCGGTGCCCATTAAGTATCAAGACTAACCTCGGTGGAGTAGTGACGAGGAACAGTCTGAACACCAACTGGTCAAATAAATTGAACAGGATATGATAATAAACTATCAACATAAGGATAACAAGGTAATATCAATAGTAGGGAGAGGGCAAACTACAATCAGTAGAAACAATAAAGGGGAAACACGGATGGAACCGAAAGATAACCAAGTAAATCGACACCAACATAGCTGGAACACAAACCAGTAAAAAAAATGTACTCAAATAAGGGAGGCTATGTCAGCTCAATAAATAATATCATCTCTGATGCACAATTCTAGCCATCTCAAACTTGATGTCTCATATCATAACCTCAATTACCAAACCTTTAGCACACCCGCCACTTTATGCCCACATATTTCTTTCTCACTTTGCACAACAACGTTCTCATGTCACTCAGTACATAGGGTCCATCAGCAATGCAATTAAGAGATGCAAGGAGTCTCACTTATATGACATAAAGTAGAGTACAACTTCTAAACCAATTAGGAACTCTACAAGAAAAGATTGAGTTATTTTTAGAAATCATTTGAATAAAGAAATTACTCTTTTCAATTAAAGTACCACATCGAACAAATTATTACTTTCAACATGGTATTAAATAAATTACAACTTAGTAGAAATTTCCTTTTAAATAAAATATAATCTCAAACGGTTTAAGGGGATATAATTGAAAAACTAATTGAATTAAAAATGTAATAATTATTGAAGTTTGAAGTACTGAAATATATATATATATATATATATATATATATATATATATATATATATATATAAATACGGTGAGGTATTGAAAACACTATAGGTTCCAACACAAAGGATCACAATAGTACATGAATTTAAACAGTTAAAACACTTAGATTGATAACAACAAATAAACACATCAAACAGAAAGTGCACGACATCACCCTTTGTGCTTTATCACTCTTCATCACCATATGCATAAATAGAAATGTGCATGGCATCACCCTTCGTGCTTTAACTCTCTCATAACATGGCACGACATCACCCTTCTGCTTTAACAGTCACAGGGTATGGAAAGGAATCACCCTTCATGCATTAACACTCATAGAATATGGCAGGACATCACCCTTCGTGCATTAACACTCTCTTGCAATAACGTACACGACATCACCCTTTGTGCTTTACACTCTCTCACAATATCGTGCACGGCATCGCCCTTCGTGCTATACACTCTTACTCACCCAAACAATAGAAACAATAACATCCTGGCGAGGGAATCAACAACAATCCAACAATTCAATCACAAGGAATTCCACCACCAAGAGTATGAATATACGGAAACAAGAGAATCACGAAAAAATCAAGAAGCGCAATAACCTTAACAAAACAACAAGACATAATAAGCATGTGATAACTACACCAGCACCCACAACAATTTGGACACATAGCATATATACACGGGGTCATAGAGGAATTTACAATTAAGAGGTAACAAAAACAATAAGGAGAACAGTCACTTCAATTAAGGAAAATAAGGGCCAAGTAACAAGTAAGAGTTAGAGGGAAGCTAACAACATCGTATGGAGCATAAAGAGGTAAATTAAGAAATTAGGAAACTCAATCATAACGGAATACTTTCCACATAATAAACATTAGGACCTAAGAACCCTAAAGGCAAGTTTCCCACAAATAAGTCCGAGCACACACTCGTCACCTCACATGCATGAACTACATTTAGCATAGAAAACTCAAATCCTAAGGGGAAGTCCCTCACACAAGGTTAGGCAAGATATTTACCTCAATCCGGCCAATTCAATACTCAATTTAGCTTTTTCCTTTACCAATTTATCAACGATTGGCTCAATCTAGCCAAAAACGAATTGAATACATCAAACAATGCAAGAGAAAATAATTTCAATTAACAAAACTATGATTCTTATATAATTTGCAAAAAGTCAACAAAAGTCAACTCCCCGGGCTAGCACCTTAGAACCCGATAAAATTTACAAAAATCGAACCCATTCTGCTATGAGTTCACTCATACAAAAATTATCTAATTCCGATACCATTTGGTCATTCGAATCATCATTTTACATTTTTGAAAGACTTTACACATTTTCCCAAAATTCAATCCCAAATCACGAATCAAATGATGAATCCAATGATAGATTCATGTATTTTAGGCAAATCCGAGTTAGAATCACTTACCCTAATGAATTTCTTGAAAAACCTTCAAAAAATTGCCAAGATCCGAGCTCTCTAGGTCAAAATATGAAATAAAACCCTAAATCTCGTATTTATAGTGCACCTCTCGGATTTCCATCACCTCTGACCGCGTAAAATCACCGCTGCAGTGTTCACCCCTCTACGGTCGCAAAAAAGTAGCGCAGTCCGCGCTGCTGGTGGCTGCACATACATGCCTTTGTATTTTGGTCATACCTTTCTCTACAGATGTCCAAATCATGATTTCTTTATCTTTCTGCAAACGAGACACGAAGTGTTTTTGAATCATCTCAAAATTCCTTATAGATCAAAAGATATAGGCTTCCGGAGTCAGACCAATGAACCTGCAGATTCTTCGTGACCACGGCCGCGGACAGATTTCCGCTGACATTACCATCCTGCTCCAACTCCTGGAATTGTATTCTGACTCCGATATCATAAAAGCCAACTCTCGGTCAACCCTCTACATTTTTCCAAACTTCAACTTTTCCAACTTTCACCGAAATGCCTCAAATTACCCTACGGGCCTCTAAATCCAAATCCGAACACACGCCCAAGTCCAAAATCACCATACAAAGCTACTGACATCATCCAAAACTCATTCCGAAGCTGTTTACTCAAAAGTCAAATTTTGGTCAAATTCTCTCCACTTAAGCTTCCAAATCTATATTCCTTATTTCAATTCAACTTCGATTCATCTGAAAACTATATCCAATCATGCACACAACTCGATATACATACTGTGAAGCTGCTCGTGACCTCAAACCGTCGAACCAGACGTGATTGTTCAAAACGACCAGTCGGGTCGTTACATCTTCCTCCACTTAAACATACGTTCGTCCTCGAACGTGCCCGGAGTCATTCCAAAGCTATCGAACCACTGCATGAGCTTCTCATACATATACCCGGGGGTGTTTCCCGATCACCAAACCTATGCAGAACTGACAATGCCACTTAACTGAAGGTGTCATCTCCTTTTTAGTCCATAACCTTAGAACAGAACCCAAACATCAACATCTGAAATTCATCATATGACCTAAACTCCACATCATCACTGTGATTGCACCCGAACAAGTTGAATCGATCCAAAATTCCAATCTAAGATATAATAACATGCTGATCCACACAACTCACATACTCGAAGCAATAACCTCTGACCACCATAGCTACCCAAATAACATCCTGGATGCCGGAAATACACTTTGCATTGATTACAACCTTGTTCCGAACTTCCACAACACTGACGATAATAAGGAAACATGCGGAAACTCATAGCTTCCCCTGAAGTCAACAAGTCAAGAAATTATCTCGCCCACCAAGGGCCATTACCCAAATCTTAGCAGAAACACCCTCATACTTCCAAACACTCATCACCGCCAATACCATAGTACCAATCTCAAGTCTAAGAACCTCATCTCAGCCAATACATGCAGCCCAACTAACAACTTATCCTAAAACCACACAGATTCACGCACCACACAGTTCGTACACCAAACCAACAATAACTCAATTATGCAGCACAAATAAAGGGAAGCAAAGTATAAGAATTATCTAACAAGTACAACATGTGTAACAACAAAAGTATAGTTTTTCATAAAATCGTCCTACAGAGGGAAAACACAACACCAAATAAACACAAGGAAAGGGTATCCCACATAACATCCGTTGCGGCGTGCAACCCGCTCCCAAATACTCATCAAGCCAGTATCCCACATAATATCCATTGCGGCGTGCAGCCCGCTCCCAAGTACTCATCAAGACAAAATGTACGGGCTCACTGATCATATGAATACTGATATCAAGTACAACAGAGTGCACAAATAAAACTGTGAGAAAAGTGAATAGAAGTAATAAAACATAAAAGAAACAGGCACAGCTGAGATGCAATGAGCAAGTAACATTACAAGGGCTATCTCACCCACATCGCCATAAGGCCCGAACATAATTACAACATGCGTGGAGAATAATCATACAGCCTCACAGCTCATCACAACATAAGAGAGCAACACATAACATAGGCCAGAGGCACAAATAATATCCATTCTGCCTGATAACATAACCAAAATAACAATCTCATAGGAGCACACAAACTTAACCTAACGAAAGATACATATTCTCATTGAGCTTTCACATTGTCCAAACCAAATCTAGATCCTTCCCAATTAAATAAATATGCTTCACAAAGATCTACAACAACTTATCGATAATACATGATATTAATTATCACATTCTCAACATTTCTTCACAATCTGCAAACAGGTTATAGTCCACATATGAGGGCATCTCGCCTCAAAACCTTAGGAATACCAAAATTTCCATACCCAAACTCAGCCACGCAAATCAAATGGCTGCTACATCACTCACACCCCATCATTCTGCTGAAGCACTCATATAGAATTTATGGTCGCGTAACAAAATATGAACCTCAAAAGCCTCAAAACCTAGTAATCACCATGCTACTAGCCACGCGCCCACAAACCAAAACTCAAGGTCCTTTCCAAAGATGCACATTCTTCACATATGATAGCCAACAAGGTAAACTATCTATTAATTCCTGATACCTATTCAGGAGAAAGCCACAATGTACCTCATATTCCTTATGCCCATAGTAGACAACCAACTCAAGCCATTGCCAAACCATCGAGAACCCTCTGAGATCTGCTGCACACAACTAGGCCATCAGGAGCACACCTTCCCAACTCAACCGAGTCACACAAATCGTCCAATCCAAGAGTGTGCTGCCACAAATGTCAGTAGATAATTACTATTTTAGGGACCAAATACTTCATTGCTATGCTGACCCAATACCACAGAGCTGACCCTTTTTCTTTGGATAGCCGATATGCAATAATCCCAATCAATGTCCCAAATATAGATGATCCTAACAGGAACCACATATCCAGAAGCTCATAAACCACCGCATTTCCTTTGAAGCACCCTATTCTGTTGCAACCAAAATACCCACACTGAATAGACCTTCTGTGAATCTGAAGTGGTTCCTCCGACTCCCCTTCATGTTGAAATGTAGATCCATTAATGATGTAGAAATACTTAGGCAAAAACTGACGTAAGTATGACTTTGCAATCTGAATGCCGCTGATGGACTCCTCCACTTGGCGCTAAGCCATATAAAACAACATTTGATGATCCAAAAAACTAACTTTTGTAGCTCGCACAACACCAATCACAAGGTACCGCAATACCACCAGCCATCCTCAATCAACATCCCCCTCGCGACCTTGCCACAATTCCCTAGCTAGCACTTATCAACCAAATGTCAGAAACCGCTGCGCCTCCATTTGAACAACTAAATAGTCTCTCAATGCCTTTGTATCTTTAGTCTGGACGACAATTGAGACAATGCCTGAGCATCCCTAACCCCTTCCTAGCCCGTCTGTAACATCACAAACCACTGGCGCAGCGGACACTAAGAGCGTACTATCATACACGAGTGGATATAGAGGAACATAAGTTATTTACTTCGAGTTGAATCAATATCGCACGATAAGGAATGAAAAAAGTGAGATTATCCTAATAGTTATGTAGCCTCTCGAAGATAAGTACAGATGTCTCTATACCAATCCGCAAGACTCTACTAAACCTGCTTATGACTCGAAGCACCTATGAACCTAGAGCTCTGATACCAACATGTCACGACCCAAAATTCCTCCGAAGGAGTCATGATGGCACCTAGTCTCTAAACTAGGTAAGCCTAACATTAACTGAAATAACATTGATATTTACTAACTTTAAATTATATAACTCTTAACACATTACAATTGCCAAAACTAGTGGTACAAGTCATAAGCCTTTCTAAGAGTAGTTATACAAAATAAATATGTCATTGTTTCGAAATAAAAGGAACAATGTAAATAAGTACAAATGAAGGTGACTCCGAGTCCTTCGAACGCTGCAGCAGGTTTACCTTGAGTCTCCACCACAACGACCCACATAGCTACTACCGATCAAATACCTAGATCTGTACACAAAAAATGTACAAAAGTGTAGTATGAGCACACCACAATGGTTCCCAGTAAGTATCAAAACTAACCTCGGTGGAGGAGTGATGAGGAACATTCCGGACACCTACTGGTAAAATAAATTGAACAGGATATGATAATAGACTATCAACATAAAGATAACAAGGTAATATCAATAGGAAGGAGAGGCCAAATTACAATCAGTAGAAACAATAAAGGGGAAACCCGAATGGAAACGAAAGATAACCAAGTAAATCAACACCAACATAGCCGGAACACAGACCAGTAAAAAAAGTACTCTAATAAGGGAGGCTATGTGAGCTCAATAAATCATATAATCTCTGATGCACAATTCCAGCCATCTCAAACACAATGTTCCATATCATAACCTCAACTACCAAACCTTTAGCACACCCAGTACCTTGTGCCCACATATTTCTATCTCACTTTGTACAACAACATTATGACGTTACTCATTACATAGGGTCCATCACCAATGCAATTAAGATATGCAAGGAGTCTCATTTACATAACATAAAGTAGAGTACAACTTCTAAACCAATCAGGAACTCAACAAGAAAAAATGGAGTTATTTTTAGAAATCATTTGAACAAAGAAAGTACTCTTTTCAATTAAAGTAACATCGAATATATTATTACCTACAATGGTATTTAATAAATTAGAACTTAGTAGAAATTCCCTTTTAAGTAAAATACAATATCAGTCGGTTTAAGGGGATATAATTGAGAAAAAAAATTGAATTAAAAATGTAACAATTATTGAAGTTTGCTGTCTTGAAATATAAAATATATATATATATATATAGGTATTGAAAACACTAAAGGTTCCAACACAAAGGATCACATCAGTATAGAAATTTAGATAGTTAAAACACTTGAATTGATAACAACAAATAAACACAGAAAACATAAAGTTCACGGCATCACCCTTCGTGCTTTACCACTCTTCCTCACTATATGCATAAATAGAAATGTGCACGGCATCACCCTTCATGCTTTAACTTTCTCATAACATGACACGGCATCACCCTTCGTGCATTAACACTCACAGAATATGGCATGACATCACCCTTCGTGCATTAACACTCACAGAATATGGCACGGCATCACCTTCGTGCATTAACACTCTCTCGCAATAACGTACACAGCATCACCCTTCGTGTTTTACACTCTCTCACAATATCGTATACGGCATCACCCTTCATGATTTACACTCGTACTCACCCAAACAATAACATCACGGCAAGGGAATTAACAACAATCCAACAATCCAACAATCCAATCACAAGGAATTCCACCACCAAGAGTATGAATATACGGCAGCAAGAGAATCACGGAAAAATCAAGAAGTGCAATAACCTTAACAAAATAACAAAACATAATAGGCATGTGATAACTACACAAGCGACCACAACAATTTGGACACATAGCATATATATATATGAGGTCATAGAGGAATTTATAATTAAGAGATAACAAAACAATAAGGAGAACAGTCACTTCAATTAAGGCAAATAAGGGCCAAGTAACAAGTAAGAGTTAGAGGGAAGCTAACAACATCGTATGGAGCATATAGAGGTAAATTAAGAAATTAGGAAACTAAATCATAACGGAATACTTCCCATATAATAAACATAAGGACCTAAGAACCCTAAAGGCAAGTTTCCCACAAATAAGTCCGAGCACACACTCGTCACCTCGCATGCACGGACTACATTTAGCATAGAAGACTCAAATCCTAAGGGGAAGTCCCCCACACAAGGTTAGGCAAGATATTTACCTCAATCTGGCCAATTCAATACTTAATTTAGCTTTTCCTTTACCAATTCATCAACGCTCGGCTCAATTTAGCAAAAATTGACTTGAATACATCAAACAATGCATGAGAAAACAATTTCAATTAACAAAACTATGATTCTTATGCAATTTTCAAAAAGTCAACAAACGTCAACTCCCCAGGCCAGCATCTCGGAACCCGATAAAATTTACAAAAACCGAACCCATTCCGCTATGAGTTCACTTCATACAAAAATTATCTAATTCTGATACCATTTGGTCATTCAAATCGTCATTTTATATTTTTGAAAGACTTTACAAATTTTCCCAAAAAATCCATCCCAAATCACGAATCAAATGATGAATTCAATGATAGATTCATCTATTTTAGCCAAATCCGAGTTAGAATCACTTACCCCGATGAATTTCTTGAAAAACCTTCGAAAAATCACCAAGATCCGAGCTCTCTAGGTCAAAATATGAAATAAAACCCTAAATCTCGTATTTATAGTGCACCACTCAAATTTAAATCACCGCTGACTGCATAAAATCACCGTTGCAGCGCTCACCCCTCCACGGTCGCAAAAAAGTAGCGCGGTCTGCACTTCTAGTGGCTGCACAAATAGGCCTTAGTATTTTGGCCATAACATTCCCTACAGATGTCCAAATTATGATTTCTTTGCTTTTCGAGAAATTAGACACAAAAGGATACAATTTTTGTTTTTGAATAATCTCAAAATTTCTTGTAGATCAAAGGATATAGGCTTTCGAAGCCGGACCAACGAACCTGCGGATTCTTCATGACCGCGGCCGCGGACAGAGTTCCGCTGACAGCGGAAATTCCATTGCTGAAGCGAAATATCACCGCTGACTGCGGTCCTTTTGTCCACTGGGGCGATGTCCGCGGCCCCCCACGATCCGGACAACTTTCGAGCGTCGAAAAGTCTGAACTCGCTCAAAACTCACCCCGAAACTCATTCGAGGCCCCCAGAATCTCAACCAAATGTACCAACACATCCCATAATACCATACGTGCTTAGCCCCACTCTCAAATCACATCAGACAATGCTAAAATCACGAATCACCCTCCAATCCAAACCTAAAGAACTTGAAATTTCAGGAATTCTACTACTGATTCTGAAACCAACCAAACCAATTCCGATTGACCTCAAATTTTGCACACAAGTCACAAATGACATTACGAACCTACTCCAACTCCCAAAATTTTATTCTGACTCCGATATCATAAAATCCAACTCTCGGTGAACCCTCTCCATTTTCCCAAACTTCAACTTTTCCATCTTTCACCAAAATGCATCAAATTACCCTACGTGCTTCCAAATCCAAATACGAACACACTCCCAAGTCCAAAATCACCATACGAAGCTACTGACATCATCCAAAACTCATTCTAGAGCCGTTTACTCAAAAGTCAAATTCCCGTCAAATTCTCTCCGCTTAAGCTTCCAAAACTATATTCCTTCTTCCAATTCGACTCTGATTCATCCAGAAACTGAATCAAATCATGCACACAAGTTGATATACGTACTATGAAACTGCTCGTGACCTCAAACTGCCGAACCAGATGCAATTGTTCAAAATGACCAGTCGGGTCATTACATAATCTTTATCTGACTTATTAGTTAATTAGGTAATGCCGCGCTACCCAGTAATTAACCAATTACCTGCATAGTTAAGAATTATCTCAAATTACTTAAAATTCTACTTATTTTTAACACACTTTATATAACTTACTATCATGGTCACGTGGTACCATATAAAATTAATACATAAAATATCCATGTAAAAAATGCACATATTTTCTCAACTTATAATTTTCCTAATCTCATAAAAAGAGTACAAATTTTTGTATGCTTAATTCTTAAAATTGTAAAAAGATAACCTTCTTTTCTGGTAAGAAAATTATTTCTATCTTTACAATAAAGAAAATCTCATAAAATTTCTCATATTATGTTTATAATTGAAAGTAGTAATATTAATAACTACAAAATCATTTTTTTTTGCTAAAAAATATCATATTTCCTTATTTAAAATAATAATTTTCTTTTAACGGTCTATTTTATTTTTAATAAAATAATGTATAAGTACATAACCTTGTATGACTTTAATACAAGTTTAAAGTCTTCTTTTCTTTCAAATACCACTAAGTAAATTATATCAAGCTTTTCATTATTATTTTCATCGTTTATACCATATTTTTAGAAAATCTCTTTATTTTCTGAAAAATGCAATCATATATTAATATTAAAGTTTAAACAGTATAAATTGTTACGTGTAATGGCTACAAAATAACCATCCCACTTATTTCTTTTACAAAGGAAAAGTATGAATAGGATATATGGAAGTAAAACCAGAGCACATGTGCGTGTGAATATATTATATGTACACACACACACATACACACACACACACACACACATATATATATATATATATATATATATATATATATATACACACACACACAAACATTGTTTTATTATAATAACTCTTTTTTTGTGACGATGACTGTTTTAAAAAAAAAGTTCCACTCAAAATACCATATAAATATATATAACGGTATCAAGGTTGTTAAACTTACGGGATATAACAATTGCACTTCATGGTGGTATTTGTTGAGCTGGCGGGATAGTTTCTTCATTTCCATTCTCTTTCCATCATTGGGTATATTTGAGTTATTGTTCATTGGTGCACGAATTGCATGGTGTGTGACTCTAAGCAGGATTTGTGTGACAGGTAGGTCAAGCAGCTTGTACTTGATGAGGTGAGGTTATTGGGCCGGAAATGACTGCCATCGAATTTGATTAAGGTATGTTTGCAAGAATTGTGTCACTAGTCAGCTTAGATTTTGGTTATGGTTCTTATCGTCAGGAGAGCTCCATGACTTGTTAATCTGATAGGCGGTTATGAGTTTTTATATGTTTCTTTCATCATTTGCGGTGTACGAAGATTCAGAACAAGATTTTAGTTTATATGAGGTTTTTTACCGGTGTCGGGTTAGTAATCGAACAACTATTGCGTTCGGAAGTTATTGCTATGAGTATTTGGGTTATGTGGTATATCATGTGATTATGTCTTGAGGTATGGTTATGGATTGATACAGTTTGTTCAGAGTTATACTTTGCATAGATGAAAGAATTAGGTCATATAATGAGTTTCGGGTGTTGGGGATTTATGGACTAAGGCTGAAGTAAGGATCCTCTGTTAAGTGGTGTTGCCAGGATTATATGGAATGGCGTGACGTGGGATCACCCATGGTTATGTGCATGGTGAGGGTATATGGCGATTTGATGGCTTTGGAATGATTTTTGGCACGTTCGAGGATGAATATATGTTTAAGTGGGGGAGAATACAACGACCCGATCGGTCGTTTTGAGCTTTATTGTTCCATTCGGTGGTTAGTTGGAAGAGTAGCTTCATATTATATATTATGACTTGTGTGTATATTTAGTTTCAATTTTCGAGCAGTTCGCGATTGATTTGGAAGAATAATTCTCGTTTTAGAAGTTTTTAGTTGGAAGAGTTGACCAAGGTTTTACTTTTGAGAAAACGAACTCGGAATCGGATTTTAATTATTCCAATAAATTTTATGATAATTATGTACATGTCCACAAAGTTTGATTAAATTCCAATGAGTTTTGAATAAGTTTAGGTTGTATAGTGATTGTTTTCGGTTTCGACGTCGATTTAAGCATAAAGGTTACAATATTGAGCAAACGGCCTTGGATTTATGTTTTGACTAAATTATTATATCTGTATCATAATAGTGAAACCATAGCAACTGATATCATCAAGTTTCGATATTGTATGAGAAATTTATTATTGTTTTACTAGGAATTGGGTTGCTAGATTTCTTTTAGATTAATGATGAAATTACCACTGAATTCGTATTTAAAAATCTACACTATTTTCAAATATTGAAACTAACATATCTCCTTCATTATAAGGGCAAATAGAGTGATTCAAAAGCCTAACTTGACTGGAATTTCAAGAGAAATATATTTGAGGCATCAAAAGTGAATTTTGGGATTATTTGGTATAAGAATCAAGGTAGAACAACTGGGCATTTTTGGTTATTAATGTTGTTAGAGTTTTTCTCATCTTGGAAGTTTGGAATTGGGAGAATTCATGGATGTTCTTCAAGTTTCATCAATGGGGTAAGGTCTAAACAATAATTTTCCCTTAGATTCATTCCTTTGGTTTGACATTTAATCCATGATTTTAATTGAAAACCCATTTAATTCTTTAAATCAAGACCTAGGGCTTTGTCCAAAATTTTAAAAACTAAAAATGAGTTAGAGGCGTTTATTATCCGATTCTTTTTGGGGTTTTGTTCTCCTATATTAGGAGAAAAACATATTTGAATTTGGTAAGTTTTTTAGGAGTATTTCGGGAGATATGAGACCCAACTAATGTGGGTTGGACTCTTGGGTTATGAACATCCAAGAGCGATATTTTGGCAAATTGGTTGAGCTATCGGACTACGATTGAGTCGATTCTCATTCGTGTGAGATTGTATATGTTCAAGCTTCGCTCAGGTAAGCTTGGATTCAGAATCCAAAGCAGGTCCGACATTGACTTTTATTGACTTTTTGATTGACTTAGGGCTTTTGGTTAAAGATTTGACCTTTATCTAAATTTTATACAATTCCTTATAAGTATATTTTACCTGATTTTAATGTATAAATTTCTTTGTAAAAGTATAAAAATTATCATGTTTCTTTCACAAATTTAACTTGATTGCGCCGGAAATGTTACGAGAAGAATTGGTGCAAAAGCAATAAGACTTCAAGAAAAAAAAAACAAGTTACAACAAAGTATGAACTAGCATAAAATTCATCTACCACAAGAAAGTTGCGATAACTAGATCCAAAAATAAAAGAATCTTTTATAAACAAAACAAGCAGCTATAGCCAAACCAACTTGTTATGGTTTAATTATAAAAGCATACTTCGGCGAATGATGAAGGGTGGAGAGAAGGAGAGCTCAACAGACAACTAAATTCATTTCAAAGTCTTTACTTTTCATTTCAGTTAGTTGTTCAGTTCTATAAATTTTTGCCCAGTCATTATAGTGACTTTTCTTTCTAGTTCCTAATAAATTTTATCTTTGAAAATTACTCTATATCCTGCTTTTAATTAAATAGGGGGAATTATTCTTTCTGAATATTTCTTTCTATTTACTTATCTAATGGAGAAGAATATTTTCATTAGCATTATTAGCTCCAGTATGGAGTAACTTACCATGTATTGGGAGAATGACTGATCTTAATATTTTTATATAATATTAAATTATTCCTCAATTTTACATACCTGAGCTGAAGCTTTTTCTTTAAATTTTATCTACTCTATAATTAGGTGTCATTTAATTTGTAACATCTATCTATTTCGTACTACATATTAACTTCTTAATAATTTTGTAATCAAAAGAGGAGGAAGAAATAATATAGTAAATTTTGGTATTGCCACGACCCAAGTTCTCCCTCCGTGAACCCTCGTGACGGCACCTAGTCTTTACGACTAGGTAAGCCTAACATTTGCGTAAAAAGATGAAAACATGAAAAACTAATAATTTGATAGGTAAATGAAATTATGAAATTTAGATGGCGCTCGGTATGTCACGACCCAAACCGATGGGCCGCGACGAGCACTCGGTACCTTACTCAACCGAGTACCAATGTAACGTATCTTTCTTATTACATCATCATATACACGTCATATACACGTGACATACAGGCCTAATAGGCCAACATAATCATTTATAAACTCAAAACATAGGCCGACAAGGCTGTACAATCTTTCACGTAGACGACATATGTCTACAAGCCTCTAAGAATACATAAATATCATAAAGGTCGAGACAGAGTCCCGCCATACCAAACAATATACGTCTAACTCATACTAACCAAACAAGCAACTCAGAAGAAAATGGAGCGCACCAACATCTTTCGCTGAGCTGATAGCCTACATGGAGGGCTCTCAACCTATCTATCGGGACCTGCAGGCATGAAACGCAGCGTCCCCAAGCAAAAGGAACGTCAGTACGAATAATGTACTGAGTATATAAGGCACATAAATAAATACATAAGAGACACGGAAGACATATAGAGTACATGACTCAACCTGTAAGTCTGAATAACTTTTGTAAATCATAAATTACTTTTAGCGTCATGCATATGCGTAGGAATGTCATGTCGTGCATAGGTACATGTTCATAACATCATCAGCCTCTGAGGGTATCCCATCATATCATATCGGCCACTGTGGGCAAAATCATCATCGTATACCAGCTGATCAGGTGGTGGTGCGTATATAACGCCATAACCTTTCCCATATCCCATATACATATATATACATACATATATATGCATATATAGCGCTGTTTGAACACATACATATATATGCATATATAACATCGTTTGAATCATATTTCAGCCACTGTGGGCAACATCATCATCATATACCAGCTGATCAGGTGGTGGTGCGTATATAACGCCGTAACCTTTTCCCATATCCCATATACATATATTTACATATATACCCGTATATAACGCCATCTGGTCATGGGTCAATGCACATGAATGGAATGCATGAAAAGTATGTTAATAAATCTTTCGGAATCTCATAAAACCATTTTGCCTTTGAGTAGTATCATAAAGTAAACTCTTTTTAACTTTCGTATTTTTTTGAGACCCATGAACAGATGATAAAATATTATGATACACGGAAATTCAAGAACATAGATATCTTTAATACTTCTATGAATAGAGTCATTCATGGAATTTGTGCATTTGCACGTTTTGTTCGTATTGTATGGATCATGCCAAAAAAAAAGAAGAGATAGCCTTAACATACCTGGAGTAGTGAAATATCCGTATGATATTCTTGGAAAAGGTTGCACCCTACACCTTTAGAACCACAAAATTTTACGTTGTTAAGCTCCCAATAATTCTCGTGGATTTTGATTGAAAGACGTTTAGCTTGCTAATTATTCTGGTTGGAAAAGAAATGGCTAACGTTGGATGTTGTAGTACTTTTTAATAGACAATTCATGACTAAGTTCTATGTGTAGGAATGACTTAATATATATTCTGATTGTAGTATTCTTGAAAATGAAATTCTTGGAACTCACCAGCGTACAAATGTGTCCACTTCCCATTATATGTTTTTATAGAAAATTCTTTAAATTGGCAAGAGTATGACACATAATCAAGTAAGACCCTTAGTCATTTCTTTATGAAGTGGCTAACTGCCACGTTTTGGGGTGGGAATTATTAATTTTTACCCACTTATTAGTTAACTGGGTAATGTCCTATTACCCGGTAATTAATCAATTACCCACATTATTTAAAAGTTGTCTCTTAATTAAATACTACTCTCTTTTAACATACCATGTACACCTTATGGTCATGTAATACCTTATATGGAACTAATCCATAAATATCGGGTATTTTAGCTCGGGCCGTATTTTATCCCAAAAATGCCAAACTTCGACAAAATTTGTTTTCTTCAATTTTACTTACCCTCTTAACTTCACGAATTTACTCATCACTTATAATCCTTATAATCACCAAATAATCTTTTCCTTGGACTGATGTCAATTACCTTAGGACAAATTCAACGTACATTACTGTAGGGTGCAACATCGTCGTAACTTATTACTGCGAAGCGTAACTTCACTGTAATGTAATACTGCTGGGTACAACATTGTCGTAACATATTACTGCAAGATGTAACATCATCGTAATATATTACTGAAGAGGGTGACATCATCGTAACATATTACTACAGAGCATAACATTATCGTAATATAATACTGCGAGACATAATATTGCGGGGTGTAACATCATTCCCCCCTTTGGAATATTCGTCCTCGAATGTTGACCAATGCACTTATCATTTTCTTAACTTATATCTTCCGAATACTTTATAACTGTCCTTGCCATCTAGGCGACTGTTCTGTGAATAGGTCCAAAGTCTAGGGCATCCCTCCTTAGGCCTCCTTCTCACGCTACAACTTGTAGTTGGAATCCTTCCAATCTTGTAACTGTTGCTACCTTTCATCATGCAGCCTATATAGTTTTGATCTTGTAAGTATGTCCAACCTCTAGGCTTCACATGTAGAGCTTGATAAGATGTCCCTTTGGGCATTTATGAGTATACTGAAGTTCTTCGCTCGGTACTTGGTTGAATTCATGAATATTGTTATATCTCATCGCATAGGTCCGTTTAACCATCCGTATGAATTTACTGCCATAACTCTTACTTTAATTTATTATTGATGAGGTCTGCTACCAAATCCCAGCTTACTCTCATTGTGCATTCCATATGTATAAATTTAAGTCCTTTAATGTTTCCTTATTACTGTTTATCTTTAGAATGACGGCCTAATCTTATCTCATACTTTGTAACTTATGTCCATCCATTGTTGATTCACCTCAATATTGATCGACAATATACCATTGATAACTTAGCCTTTTATGTAATATTGCTGCTAGGATTCACGTTTTATCGGGGAACGTCTGAAATGATTAGATTGATCCACCTGGGGGGATACCCTGCTTTCATAACTGTACCTCACAGCATCCTAATGTGATTCACCTTGCGTGGGTACTTTAATCCTGTCCAATTCATAAGATCCGTTTCTTTTCTTCGTTGTATCATTACTCAATTGAAGGCCCAAATGTCATCTTTTATCTATCACGATTACACCCGCATTCTATTACCAGGGTGGCATTCTAAATTCTATTAGTTTTAGACTCCTTTGAGTTCATTCAGGCTATAGTGAGCTTTGTATAATTTAGAGAAACCATTTGTTCTTCTTGTTTTCATGGGCTTAATATTGAGGACTTATCCATTTTCGTTACCTTCTCACTCGCCCTTTTTTATCCTTACTCTTGTCTTCTAGAACCTTGTCACTTCACCATACAATGGCTTCCGACCTACACAACTCTATTTATATTACTTGCAACCTTTCAATTTGCTTGCATCATAGATTTCCTTATGTCATTCTGGGACATCAAGCGAGTCATCACATCGTCTCTAACGCTTCTTTATTGTCTTAATTAGCCTTCTCGATACCAAGAAACCATAGGCTATGGTATATGCCACTGACTATGCCGCTATCATTCCTGGATATTGAATCCCAGCACTTCTAGCCTTCTATCCGAAGTATGGATTATTCGCATATTCTGCCTTTGAGTATCTCGTACGTTGTTCACCTTTACCTTACTTACCTTAAAATCTCGCATCGTATCTTCTATCTTTTTCCTGACCTCCCTTCCACATAGGTATAATTCACATCCATAACTTGAATCTCTATTATAATTCTTACACCTCTGGTGCATACACAATCCGGTGGGAGCTTTGTACTGACTTCTTATGAGGCTGGTACTCTTCAGTTGGCTTAAACATAGAGCTATTATAAAATATGGCTACTGTACTATCTTTCTTATACCTCTGCTACTTAAGAGTGGTCTTGAGATCTATAATTCTCTTGGTCTCTCCTGTTTTGCTTAGTCGATATAACTCTTTAGTCTCCTCTTCTTTTTGATAAGCCTCTATGTAGGCTTAAGATATCCTTCGACCTGCGACTCTTGGTATTAGTTATTACTTTAGCCTTTCATAGGCGCTGAGGGATATTTATGATAAAATCCTTTAATAATTCAATCCTTCATATATGACCTGGGATCAATTCTTTCTTTTAACATATACCAGAATCTTCTACGGTTGTATATGATGCAGGTATAAAACTCCAAACTCTTAAGTGTGTTCATAACGTCACCAATTCGGGATCATTGATCGAATAATTTCTTTCGTTCCTTCTTAGCTTTCTTCAATATAAGCTACTACCTTTCCTGGTCTTTCTGCCCCTTGTTGCGTCCATACTTAGCTTATCTTAGTTTCCACGCATGCTATAGTTTTCGTGCCACTCATATGACCTTCGAATTTCGCCTTTCATTCTTTTTCTTCCCGTTCATTGTCCATGGTAGGGGCCACTTTCCTTTGGAGTGCTTACAATGTTGTTGTGAGACTGTTGTTACATGGGTCATTGTGCTTAGGTTGAAACCTTCTTCCTTATTTCCTGAGCTAGTCTTTCGCTATAGTACTTAGGGAGAACCCTTGATTCCTGTAAAGTTGTGAGCTTATTATGGACCTTTTGATGTCCTTCCTTGCCTATAATTATTCGTAGTTGCTTACCTCCATGCCATTGTGCTTGTAGGGTTTCTTCTGAATTGATATTTTGACTGTCTCCCTAGTTGCACTCTCTTTTATTCCCATAACATTCATACGGTACCTTTAACTACCCCGACTCTTGTTTGAATATATCTCACATATTATAATGATATTCTTTGAGGCTGAATTCTCCATGTTGGTTTCTACTATGTTTATCTTACACGATCTGATGACTCGTCTGTAACCTCCTGTTTAGCCATAACTGGGATCTTCCTGACCAATTACTAACTACTCGTTGGCCCATTCTCATATCAATATTCCTCGTAATCTTTCTTGGGTTATTTACTTTGTTTTAACTTACGTCTCGCACTAGCTCCTTATATATTAATAATAGCTCAAGCAGGAACCTTTACTTCCTCTCCATGACATCGTGCTTGCACAATATTCTTGAATCGTAGCGTATCTGTAAGATTTGGATAAGTGCCATCTCATTCCTCTTTCATTTATCACGTTCTTCCTTTACCATTCCATAGTCACTAGAACAACTTAATTCTGGCTTAATGCCACAGTACTCCATATTCCCCCCTTTAGGGTTGTACTAAAAGCTGAATCCACGAGGATCTACCTATAGATGTTTTACCTCTTCATCTTTGGCGTCGTTTCTCAACATCAATGATCCTTACTCGCCTTGTGGCAATTCTTCTCTACCAAGGATGACAAATTCCCTTACTCGTGAGGGTGACACTTAGCGTAACTGGCACATACAGTCTCTTAAGCTTAACTTTGCTCACATTGCTTGCTCTTGAGAGGCGTCTCCCTGAATGACTATTCTCTGAATTCATCATGAATCTCCTTCTATGATCCATTCTATTACCGCTAGAACGAAATCTGAAATTCCCATGATGCCAAGTACTTTACAATTATTCGGTCCCTAATTCATATTTTAGTTTATCTTGTGTACCAGTCTATACTGATTTCTGTTACTCTGGGGATTAACTCTCCCCTCTGGTAGTCGCGTTAGAGTCACGAACTTATTTCTCGAAATGAGGATATAACCTTATGGCCTATACTCTTTCGTGGTCTTAAGGCCCATCACCTTTCGTCTCTTCCTTCATTTGACTATAGGTTCTGTAACACTCTACCGTTTTCATCCATGTATAACACCTTATTCATAATGCTTCCTTATCTCTCTTCTTATTACTCTGCTAATATTTCTGCATATCCTTTTTCTTGTGAAAACTTCAATACAACATTCTTTCGCTTTTAGCTTCCCTTTGCTCCATCCAATGGCTCTTTGGGTTGCTCAACATCCTCGCTCTACTAGGGATGAGAGCCACACTTAAGGTAATATTTATCCCATCCAGGCTTTCAGTACCTATCTTCTGAATGCTAGTATTCACATCTAATCGTAATATTCTAGGGTGCACCATCTGGGTGTTTCACAAGAAGATCTATTGGCACATTTGTAATACCCTTCGGAAATGCCAACAAACGAAAGTAATCCATTTACCAACTTGGGTTACTCTAACCCCAGCCGGATCTTGAAGAGGCTTACACCTTTCAGTATGCACATGATCCGATGAAGATCTCATATTTACTTATCATAAGCATGATACAAAGTTGAGTTCCTCTAATTCAACACTTTAACATTATATCTCTTATTGATCATCCTTCTGAACGTAGGCATCATTTTATTACAAATAAAAATAGAAGCTCGGGATTTGAATTCTTATAAGTGAGCTCTACCACACGATCTAGAGTAAGAAGAAAGAGTGACATTCTTAAATGCCCTATAACCTCCTGCTTATAAGTGCGGTGCATGACACACCCATAAACAAGACTCTACTAGACACGACTTGTAGACTCCCAAGGACAGAACTGCTCTGATACCACTTTTATCATGACCCAAACCGATGGGCTGTGATGGGCACTCGGTACCTTACTCAACCGAGTACCAATGTAACGTATCGTTCTTATTCCATCATCATATACACATCATATACATGTGATATACGGGCCTAATAGGCCAATATAATCATTTATAAACTCAAAACATAGGCCGACAAGGCCGTACAATCTTTCACGTAGACGACATATATCTACAAGCCTCTAAGAATACATAAATATCATAAAGATTGAGACAGAGTCCCGCCATACCAAACAATATACGTCTAACTCATACTAACCAAACAAGCAACTCCGAAGAAAATGGAGTGCACCAATATCTTTCACTGAGCTGATAGCCTACATGGATAGCTCTCGACATTTCTATCGGGACCTGTGGGCATAAAACGCAGCGTCCTCAAGAAAAAGGGACGTCAATACGAATAATGTTCTGAGTATATAAGGCACATAAATAAATACATAAGAAACATGGAAGACATATATAGTACATGACTCAACATGTAAGTTTGAATAACTTTTGTAAATCATAAATTACTTTTAGCATCATGCATATGCGTAGGAATGTCATGTCGTGCATAGGTACATGTTTCATAACATTATCAGCTTCTGAGAGCATCCCATCATATCATATCGGCCACTGTGGGCAAAATCATCATCGTGTACCAGCTGATCAGGTGGTGGTGCGTATATAACGCCATAACCTTTCCCATATCACATATACATATATATACATACATATATACGCGTATATAATGCCGTTTGAACACATACATATATATATATATATATATATGCGTATATAACGCCATTTGAATCATACTTCAGCCACTATGGGCAACATCATCATCATCATATACCAGCTGATCAGGTGGTGGTGCATATATAACGCTGTAACATTTTCCCATATCCCATATACATATATTTACATATATACGCGTATATAACACCATCTGGTCATGGGTCAATGCACATGAATGCAATGCATGAAAAGTACGTTAATAAAATCTTTCAGAATCTCATAAGACCATTTTACCTTTGAGTAGTATTATAAAGTAAACTCTTTTCAACTTTCGTATTTTTCTGAGACCCATGAACAGATAATAAAATATTATGATACACGGAAATTCAAGAACATAGATATCTTTAATACTTCTATGAATAGAGTCATTCATGGAATTTGTGCATTTGCACGTTTTATTCGTATTATATAGATCATGCCAAAAGAAAGAAGGGATAGCCTTAACATACCTGGAGTAGTGAAATATCCGTATGATATTCTTGGAAAAGGTTGCACCCTACACCTTTATAACCGCAAAATTTTACGTTGTTAAGCTCCCAATAATTCTCGTGGATTTTGATTGAAAGACGTTTAGCTTGCTAATTATTCTGGTTGCAAGCATTTTGGTTGGAAAAGAAATGGCTAACGTTGGATGTTGTAGTGCTTTTTAATAGACAATTCATGACTAAGTTCTATGAGTAGGAATGACTTAATATATATTCTGATTGTAGTATTCTTGAAAATGAAATTCTTGGAACTCACCAGCGTACAAATGTGTCCACTTCCCATTATATGTTCTTATAGAAAATTATTTAAATTGGCAAGAGTGTGACACATAATCAAGGAAGACCCTTAGTCATTTCTTTATGAAGTGGCTAACTGCCATGTTTTGGGGTGAGAATTATTAATTTTTACCCACTTATTAGTTAACTGGGTAATGTCCTATTACCCGGTAATTAATCAATTACTCGCATAATTTAAAAGTTGTCTCAACTTAATTAAATACTACTCTCTTTTAATATACCATGTACACCTTATGGTCATGTAGTACCTTGTATGACACTAGTCCATAAATATCGGGTATTTTAGCTCGGGCCGTATTTTATCCCAAAAATGCCAAACTTCGACAAAATTTGTTTTCTTCAATTTTACTTACCCTCTTAACTTCACAAATTTACTCATCACTTATAATCCTTATAATCACCAAATAATCTTTTCCTTGGACTGATGTCAATTACCTTAGGACAAATTCAACGTACATTACTGCAGGGTGCAACATCGTCGTAACTTATTACTGAGAAGCTTAACATCACTGTAACGTAATACTGCTGGGTACATCATTGTCGTAACTTATTACTACAGGACGTAACATCATCGTAATATATTACTAAAGAGGGTGACATCATCGTAACATATTACTGCAGAGCATAACATTGTCGTAATATAATACTGCGAGACATAATATTGTGGGGTGTAACACGGTATATACAATAATCACTCTCGAGCTAACATAAACACTTCCAAAATCCTGAATATCATGAGTCACAAGCTACAAAAGTAAAAGTGCTTCTAAATTCCAGAAACTATCAACGAAGAAAAATACATGAAAGTCTTTTACTTAAGGAAGAGTAGATAGGGACTCTTAGGTCTACGGACGTGCCAGATATACCTCGAAGTCTCTACAGTCGTCTCGACTCACTAGATATGTGGCTGGTAAGAAGTACCCGGATCTTCACACAAAAAACATGTACAGGAAAGGGCATAAGTACACCACAACGGTACCCAGTAAGTGCCAAGCCTAACCTCGGTCGAGTAGTGACGAGATCAAGTCAGGGCCCTACTGGTATATATATGTAATAAAATAATATAGTATGAAATATCACAGTAAAGATAAATACTAACATTTAACGAGAATAAAATCACACAAAAACAACAACTTAGTACACAGAGATAGCAACAGGGGATCTCTAGGGTTACCGTCCCGTAGTCCCAAATGTAAATATACCGGGTATCTTCATGATACCGTCCCATAATCCCAAATGTATATGTATAGGGGGATCTCTCGGAATATTGTTCCGTAGTCCCAAAGTAAATATCCAGTACAGGGGGATCTGTCGGGATAACATCCCGTAGTCCCAAACATAAACGTACAGGGGGATCCCCCGGAATACCATTCTATAGTCCCAAAGTAAATATTCAACTCATTCAACATAAACAACAATTTAAACAAGGAATTCTATAGTTTAGACTAAGTTCATATAAAAAAAGACAGATAATTTTTCACTAAACATGCTACACAGAGTTAAGATAGGCAGTTAAGGTAGTTAAGACAGTTAAGGCACGTAGGCATGCTTTCCTAAGCTAAACATGATAGTTACATATACTGGTGTTGCTCAATTAAAGGAAAAACAGATATTTGCTTAAGGAAAATAGGGTTTTGCAACAAATAACCCGTGTACTCACTCGTCACCTCACGTACACTGTGCTCATATATCAAACGGTACCAAATCTTAGGGGGAGTTCCTCCACACAGGGTTAGACAAGCCACATACTTCAAATCAAGCTCAAATAAATCCGAAGCAATGCTCTTACCACGAGTATCAAACTCCAAGTGGCTCAAATCTAATCAAATCAATTACATTAAATATAACTATAAGCAACTAAATTAGCTAATGAAATCAAAGCTAAGGCAAGAAAGCAAAAAAATGCCCAAAAATCCTCCATGGTCCCACGTCTCGGAATCGGATAAAAGTCCCAAATTATGAACACTCATTCACTCACAAGTCTAACCATACTAAATTTACTTAAATCCGATATCAAAATCTCGATCAAAATTCCAAAATTCGGCCTAAGAACTTTTCTCAAATGTTCGCAATTTTCCACCCCAAATTCGAAATTAAATGATGAAATTAAGCATAGATAAGTGGGATATTTTCGCTCCCTTTTTTTCGCGAAATCGGGTTTCGACACGTGACAACTCTTTTAAGGAAGCTGTACAAAGAGAGAGTTGCCACCTAATGGGTTTGAGGTGCATTAGGGCACCTATTTGCAAATAACTCTGGTTTAACCAGTTTGAGTCACCAAAGATCGGGTAAGGGCTCAAATTACCTCAAAGAGAAGGTGTTAGTCACTCTTCGAGGTCCACAACTGTTGGTCTCGGTCGAACATAAATTTTATGAATTAGTCAAATAAATAGAGAGGAAGATAAGAAGTTTGGGTAGTTATTATCAAAAGTCCTTGAATAAACACAAATAATTGATTTAAGGACAAGATGGGGGGTCCTAAGTTTTTTAGCCTAAAGGATCACCCCGTGCAACATAAATAATACTTCGTAAATCCCTCGAGATCGGTTGTTGCTCGTATTATTCAGCGGGCACAGACTATCATCTCCTGCTACCCGATTACTATCTTTAAGTTAGTTACCTAGAGCGCATAATTTATTCTAAATCGTGTATTATGCTTGCACTACCCGTCCCAGGCCTATGGTCCAGGAGGCATTGGGCCTCTACTTTCAGTGGTTTTAGACATAACTTAGGCTGCGCAAAAAATGTCAAAATTAGGCGACATACAAGAACATATTGGACTTCACATATGGGCAGTTAAGGCTCAAGTTTGCCTCCACACTTAGGCAACAAATGCACGCAAGACGAATATTCCAGTTAAGAGGTTTCAGAATTAAGAACCTCAAACCCTATAGACATGATTGCTAGGTGAGTATATAGTTTAGGGGAATCTGGTATTGCATGCTGATTATTGAAATTACAAATTATACGTCATTAAATATATAGACATAATCTCTAGGTGATTTACGCAATAGTTGGCACTGATGACCATTAGAAATACTCAGAATTACTCAGTTTGATCCTATAGACATGCTTTCTAATAGTGGCAGAGCTAAGCAATGAAACAGTGTTTGAAAGCTTAATATTAACACTTTAAAGCAAGTGATAACATCCTATAGGTAGGATTTCTAACGATTAGTAGTTGAAATTGACTTTTTTATACTTAGCCCCTATAGGCATGCCTTATAGGTGAGCAGTATTATAACAACAACAAATTAACCAATTAAAGTCCTATAGGCATGATTTCTATATGAAGATCAGTAGAACATAAGCTAATATAATCCAATGATCATAGTATCTAATGAATATGCTGCAATTGAAAGATTGGTCATTTTATTTCCTATAGGCATGATATCTAATAAAACACATAGGAGCAGAATATGTTGAACGAATTAAACACTCAGGTCCTATAGGTAGGTTATCTAACAACTTGTAGGAGCAGAACATGTTGGACAAATTAAACACCTATAGGTAGGATTTCTACCTGTTTCATGCAAGCATTAGAATAGACCAATTTTCCCAATTTTTACTAACACCGCAATTGTTATTACAACATTAATACAAGCCCAACGAATGAAATAAATTACAAAGTTACAAAATAACTATAGTGGGCCTAAGACAGGCCCATAGTGTACCCAGCCCAGCCAGGCCTTCAATTTCGTATCCATACAAGTTTCACCACAACCCAGAAGTCACAATCAATCCAACACAAATTAGAAAAAACCCAGTAGCCATCAAAGATTTATAAAATAGCCGTTTACACAAGCCCATAGGCTTATTCAGTAGGTAAAAAAGGGGGCAAAATTGAGCAATTAGGACAAAGTGGCCAAAGAACCGTAGACCCTAGTGTGTCAGAGTTCCACAAGAGTATCAAAATCGACCCGAGCAGTTCTCACACTAGGGAGGTTAATAGAGGAGATTTAGGGGGCCTTGGCTTTCAGCCGGCTAATAATAAGAACTCAAAAGAGCCCAAGGAACTAGTAAAAGAGAGTAAACTAAGGTTGAGGGAAAACACTGAGTGATACAAACATAGTCAAGTTGAACACATAGAGCAGATAATCGAACATGCTTTAGGTTTTAAGAATAAACTTTGCAAAGTTTCAGATAACAAGTTCAACACTTAGTACATAAGTAGTCATTCATTAGCAGAGGTAAAGGGAGAATAGATTTGAAGGATTGATGAAATACACTGATTCATAATAAAGGAAAAGGTCCAGTTATGTCCTAATGTTATGAAATAGTCATACTAATTTGGTAACAGAACAACATTTAGATGTGATAAAAATTAGATTACAGCTACTAGTGAATCAAGGAGTCAAAACATGCTGGAGGGCATACTGATAAAAAATCAGATCAAAACATGCTATATAGGCAATATATCACCACCGAAATGCAGAATAGGATAGGAAAATAGACTTGTGTCGTATAGTGAGTGTGAGCGTTCGTGGTTTGAATACAGTTTACTAGCTAACGAAAGAGAGAGCTCAAATTATGCAGGCAACACATATTCAAATGATAGGATTGATAGCCTAATGCAAAACCTAAAACCAAAAGATCCTAACAAGTGTAAAGGTCCCAAACAATAGTAATTCATAACATATTAGCTATGAAGGTTCGAAAACAATCTAATTTAATAGAATCAAGTTTAGGCATGCTTCAAACTATCAACTTTACGAAGCTAAAAGCTAAAGAGATTCAAAAATTGAAGTAAGGCAAACAGAATTGCACATAAGACAACCTAGAAGAACACATTAAGAAAACTTCAGGAGGGAAGACATATGCAAATCACAGGTACATAGGAATGATACTATAAAGTCCAGTAACTCACTAGTTAAACAAAAAATAAGAAAGAACAAAAGTCCATAGTATTCTGAATATCAACGAAGAACAATAACCCAGAATTTCGGTGCCCTTGGCTTTTAGCCGGATAAGGACTAGAGTATATAACAAGAGAATTAGGGAACAAGGAGTAATAACTTTAGTTTTTAGTGATTTTTTTAACGATTCAAGTCTTGTTTAAAAAGGGGAAGGGGAATGGGTTTATATAGTGGTAAAATCAGCACATAAGTAAGGAAATACAATCAATCAAACCATAAAAAGGAAAGAAGAACATATAAATCAATTTAAAATCGGATTAGGAGAAGAAACTGGTGGACATACCTGATACAGTCTGTTTCCATAGTCATCCAAAAATATCCTGCCCTCAATATCTTCTTGGTTAAGACGAAACTGTTCAGGTGTGGTCCGCAAGTACTGGCATGTATTGCTTCAAGCAGTTTGGAAGCTTCTTTGGCATCAACGCACCGTAACAATCCCAGGCCTAGAGTCCTTCTGTACAGAATTCCTCCACTTTGGAAGAAATGGTTGGATAATCTTCAGAGTGTGCGTTTTTAGTGTGATTTTCATGCTCCGTGTATTCTTCTTTTGCCAAGTATTCCTTGATATCATAGAACCATGGATTCCCATCCATTTCTTCTTCAACATGAGCACAATATGCTGGTTGATTATGGATTCATACTGGAATAGGGTCGATAGAATTCTTGTTCGGGTGCTGTATCATGGATGACAAAGTGGCCAGTGTATCTACGAACTCATTCTGGATTCTCGAAACATGTTTGAACTCTATCTTTGTGAACCTCTTTATCAACTCTTGTACATGATAGAGATACAGTTGTATTTTAGTATTCTTTGTGGTAGACTCTCCTAGAACCTGATGTACCAGAAGGTCTGAATTACCAATTACCAACAATTCCTAGATATTCATGTCAATGGCCAAACTGAGCCCCAAGATACAAACCTCGTATTCTGCCATATATTGGTGTACAAGAATCTGAGTTTTGTAGATACCGGGTAATGCTGACCTGTCTCTAACACCAAAACGGCTCCAATACCTATTCCTTTGAAGTTCGCGGCCCTATCGAAGAACATTCTCCAACCGTCGTAAGTTTCGGTGATATCTTCTCCTACAAATGATACTTTTTCATCGGGAAAATACATTTTCAATGGTTTGTATTCTCCTCTTACAGGATTTTCTGTAAGATGATCGGCTAACGGCTATCCCTTGACCACCTTCTAAGTTACATAGACAATATCAAATTCACTCAACAGTAGCTACCATTTTGCTAGTTTCCTTGTAGGCATGTGGTTCTGGAAAATATATTTCAGAGGATCTACTCTTGATATAAGATATGTAGTGTAGGCACAGAAGTAGTGCCTCAATTTCTGAGCTATCCACGTCAGGGCATAGCAGGTGCGTTCCAGCATAGAATACCGCACTTCATAGGGTGTGAACTTCTTACTCAAATAGTATATGGACTGTTCTTTTCTCCCCGTCTCGTCATGTTTTCCCAAGAACAATAGAGTAGCAGAGGTCTACCAGGTTCCGACAGGACAAGAACTGGTGGTGTGGACAAATATTCCTTGATTTTGTCAAAAGTTTTCTAGCAGTCTTCAGTCCAACTCGTTGAGGTATCCTTCTTTAACATTTTGAAAATTGGCTCACAGATCAAAGTCGATTGTGCTATAAAGCGGCTGATGTAATTGAGACGCCCCAAGAAGCTCATCACATCTTTCTTGTTCTTTGGTGGTAGAAAATCCTAAATAGCCTTGACCTTTGACGGGTTCAATTCCTCGACTGCTGACGATAAATCCTAACAACTTTCTAGTAGGGTCTCCAAAGGCACATTTTGCGGGATTTAGTTTCAAATTATACTTTCGAAGTAGACCAAAGAATTTCCTCAGGTCTGCTATGTGATCTGTACCCCTCTTGGATTTGATGATGATGTTGTCCACATACACTTCAATCTCCTTGTGTATCATGTCGTGGAAAATGGTTATCATGGCTCTTATATAAGTGCCAACATTCTTTAGACCAAATGGTATCACTTTATAGTAATACACTCCCCATGGTGTAATAAAATCTATCTTCTCGGTGTCTTCTTTATCCATCTAGATCTGATGATATCCCGCGAAGCAATCCACAAAGGATTGGAGTTCATTCTTGGCACAGTTATCGATCAGCATGTGTATATTGGGTGACATGAAATCATCTGTGGGACATGCTCTATTTAACTCCCGATAGTCGACACATACTCTAACCTTCCCATATTTCTTCAGAACAAGCATGATGATAGCCAACCAAGTAGGATATTCGACCACTCTGAGAACTTTAGCTTTGATCTTCTTGGTGACTTCCTCTTTGATTTTTAGACTCATATCTGGTTTGAACTTTCTGAGCTTCTGCTTTACAGGCGAACACATCGGATTGGTAGGTAGTTTATGATCCACTATATAAGTGCTCAAACAAGTCATATCATCATAAGACCATGCAAACATATCTTCATACTCTTTCAGGAAATGGGTGTACTCTTCTTTCCTCGATGGTGACAGGTGAATGCTTATGAAAGTTTCTTTGAATGTTTCAGAATCTCCCAAATTGACTATCTTGGTTTCGTCCAGATTAGACTTAAGCCTGTTCTCAAAATTTTCCACTTCTCTGATAATTTCCTCAGATATTATATCTTCTTCTTCTATTTCCTCCGAATCACTGTCCTTATGTTGTGTTATCTCATTACATGTCACAGTTGTTGGTTCATTAGGAGAAGTAATAATATTGCCGTAGAGAAATGTAAAGGATAATAATGAAAACAAAAATAGCAATGCATTAAATAAATCTTGAAAACATCAAACAAGTACGGCTCCATGACTCGAGCAATTATTTCAAGACAAAATACCTTCAAAACAAAATTCTAAAAATTTCTTAAATGCTTAAAATTGTTTTAAAAAAGATTGTGCTAATTGCTAGGCTACCTAGGAACTCGACGGGTCCGGGATGGTGTGTCAGTCCAGTTCTTGAGAACAACTCCTTTTTCCCACGGTTTGAATAGTAAGGTCTTCCTTCTCCTCCTCCTCCTTAACTATTGCACTTCAATCCATGTCTTCATCATCCAGAAATAGGTTTCTTAGGCCAGCTAAAGCTTCATCTTCTTCAGATCCCCATATTATGTCAGTTTGTTGAAATGTCTTGTGCAAATGTTGTATTAGCTGTTCAAGAGTGTAATAAGGGTCACGCTATGGCGGCGACCAATAATTGTACTCCCAAATAGGTTTATGTATATCCAATCCCAAAGTTCGTACCATGGCGCTTTAACTGTACCGTGTTGGTAATCCCTTGGAGATTCTTGCCGAGACCCTTGCCGGGTTCATACCTTGTCCATAACAATATGATTTCAATCTTTTTACTCCACCATTTGTCTTTCTCAATTGCATTGACGCGCTCAATGTGATGGTATGTTTCTACACCCAATTTCCTTCTATTCTCGATGGCCAGAACAGTCTAATTAGTATAAATAGGATTGCTTCCATCCCCGTAGATGATTACTTCCTGATGATTCCACTCAAACTTTATGGCCTGGTGTAGAGTGGAGGCAACGGCCCCATCAGCATGTATCTAAGGTCGTCCCAACAACATATTGTATGTGGCAGATATGTCCAATACTTGAAATTCAAGGTCAAACCAAGTCGGGCCCATTTGCAAACAGAGGTTGATCTCCCCAACTGTGGCCCTTTAAGACCCATTGAATGCTTTCACGTTCATAGTTCATGCTCGTATCTCATGCAAACCTTTACCCAACCTCTTCAGAGTGGTCAGCGGACATATGTTGAGAATCGAACCCCCATCTATCAGGACCCTATCAATGAATTTGTCCTCAAATTGCACTGTGATATATAATGCCCTGTTGTGACTCAATCCTTCATGCAACAATTCATCTTTGTGGAAAGTGATCTTGTGGCTTTCCAATACTTGTCCTACCATATTGGCCATCTCTCCACTAGTAATGTTGTTGGGTACATAAGCTTCATTCAACACTTTCATCAACTCATTCCTATACACTTCGGAGTTCTACAGTAGTGATAGAATGGATATCTGAGCAGGGGTTTTGTTCAGATGATCAACCACAGAATATTCCCTCGCCTGCACTTTTCTCCAAAGATCGTCCAGGCCAATTTCAATGATAGGTGGCTTCTTTGCTTGTTCCTCCTAAATGCTCGGGCGTGTAAACCCTACCAATTCTGGTCATGCCATGTGCTACACCCGTTTCTTCCATTTTCCCCTTTCTTTTCCTTTTTCCTTCCGCAGCATAGTCCCAAGGTATGGCATTGGACTTAAAGGACGGTGTAGGTCCTATCGTCACGGTGAAGGGTGTGGTCACTTCTACCTCAAAAGGAGTTGGCATGGTTGAGGGTGTTGTTACTTTAACCTCAAACAGAGTCGGTGCGGCTACTTCAACCTCAATTGGTGACTGAATATGCACCACAATAGGTGTGAGAGTGACTGGAGATATTTTAGGTTCATCCCCTTCACAAATGAGTCCAATTGACCCTTCTGGATCCCATTCTTCATCGGTTTCTATCACATTTACCCTCTCGCCCCTATGGTCTAGGAGAGGATTGTTGTGGACATTAGGTGTAGCCTCTTTTGCTTGTAAACCTTGGTGTCAATTAACATCTGGATCTTATCCTTCAAAGTGCAACATTCATCGATAGTGTGACCCTTCATGCCCGAGTGACAGGCATATGTCCTGTTTGGATTGACCCACTAAGAGGAGTTTGCCCTGAAAACAGCGGGAATATGAGTGCCATAACCAGTAGCTTTCAGTATTTTATACAATTTGTCGATGGGTTCAGTAATCGGGGTATATTGTCTGGGCCTTCTGTGGTCAGAATTTGGTCTGGGTTTTTGGTGGGTTGGTGGGGAGTGGTAGTATGCTGGCTAGGTGTTATAAGTATGGTAAGTGGACGCAGGTTGTTGGTATCTTGGAGGTGAAGGTTGATATGTGGGTGGGGTTGTTTGGTATTTGAGAGGAGACTATGGACCTTGGGCCACCATCACTGCCACTACTTCCTTCTTTTTAGAAATACCGCCTGACAGCAAAGCTTTGTTTGTAGCATGGAGTGCCTCAAAATTTTTTACCATTCCACTCTTAATCCATTCTTCTATTCTTTCTCCCAATTTGATGATGTCAAAAAATTTATGGTGTTCTATGACCATTAGTCTCTCGTAGTACTGCAGATCCTGGGCTCGGACAAAGAACTTATTAATTTGTTCTTCTTCTAGTGCTGGACTTACTTTTGCAGCTTCAGACCTCCACCAAGTAGCATATTCACGGAAAGTTTTTTGTTGGATTCTTCTTAAGATTCTGAATGTAGAAGACGTCTAGCGCATTTTCCGTATTGAACCTGAACTGATCCATAAAATCTCATGCCATGCTTACCCACTTAACCCATTTCTTTGATTTTTGACTGATGTACCAAGACAGGGCGTCTCCACTGAGGCTCCTCATGAATAACTTCATGCGGATTCTTTCATCTTTACCAACCCCTACGAGCTTGTCACAATATGTTCTCAAGTGTCCTTTCGCATAACCTGTCCCATCGAACATTTCAAGTTTTTGAGGCTTGTAACCCTCTGGTAGTTCTACGTCCGGCTGAATATACAAATCCTCATAAGTTAAACCTTTGACGCCTTTACTGCCTTTAATACCTTGGACTCGACTAGTAAGTTGCTTGAGTTCCTCTGCCATGTTCTTGATAAGCAAGTCCTTCTCGGCGGACTCCATTGTGTACAGGGTCTATTGTGGAGTGTGGGTTAAGGTTTCCACATATATGGGATTTCTTTGACGGACTCCAGGAATTTGGGCGCAGTGATGGTCATTGGTTTAGTTTTCGGGATCAAGGGTAAGTTGTGGTGCATTTTGAGGAGTGTGGTAAGTGGTGGTTTTTGGATACTGGGTTGGATGGTGATGATGTTGTGGAGGGGTAGGTACTGGCAGAGGGTTAGGATTTTGAGGAGGTGTGGCATATTGATGAGGTGCGGGAGGATTTTATTGGTCTTGTGTGTTCTGGGGAGGTGGTGGGTTTTGGGCGTACTGTTGGTTGATGTTAGGGACATTTAGGGTAAGGGAAAGATTAGCCAAGTTCCGGATATGCTCAAGTTCCACTTGTAACTCCAATATCTTCTGTTCTAACCGTAAAACCAAGTCATTATATGCCAGAGTACTCCGACCATCTGAAGTCTTGACATTCACTGCATGCGTAGCGTTGTCTTTCCTAATACCGATCATATCATTCATTCTAGCTTTTCCCTTGCTTTTAGGACCACTTGGAGGAGGAGGAGGTGGAGGACCTCTAGATCAGGTATGATACGCTGATGATACCAGTATGCACGAACCAATCTTAGAGGAGGGAATAAACAAACAAAGAAAAGAAGAAAAAGAAAAGGTAAATAAGCCAGTAAGGAGTATTAAAGGGATTGCGGTACTTAAACACGTATTGCGGAATTATTAATTCATGTCCTAGTTTGGAGACCTCATTCTGCCCGAGGTAGGCCTAAGCGACATTTAGATTTGGAGAAAATCGATGCCAATAACTGCGCCATTTCATTAATATGACAAATGAACCAAATCTTTACTAAAAGGACAATAAAAATTCACTAATGACATTTGCCTTATTACAACCAAAGTCTAAAATGAGTCTAGAAAGCGAGTAAAACATCATTGCTAATCTATTTAGTCCCAGATGGACCTTCTCTATGCTTGGCCTTCTTTTCTCCATCGATCAGATTCCCTGGGTCGCGCACGTCCAGTAGCAGATACGCCCTTGCTAGATGCCCTCATTCGTTTCCCTCTGCATTCTGACAATCTGAGATCCTTTTCCTCATTTTTCCCTTAAGCTCCATCAAGCCCTGCTCCAAATATTACAGCCTCTCTGTTGATTTAGTAGCGATTTATTTCCACTTATTGATTGCTTCCATGTCCACTTTATGTTGCTCTAAATGCCTGACTTTAGACTCGAAAACCCTTTTGCGCGGCATCCTGTATTTGACTTGTGCTTCAGCAGCGTCGTCTATAACCCTATTCTTTAGATTAATCCCTGGCTTGATATCCTCTTTCTATATCATCTACCAACCATGATGGATAGAAATACACATGGCCGGCGTGATACCGATCTAGCTCGATGGTATCTTTCTCCACAATGTTCTTTTGATGCCACATGTGTTGTTCCTCGAACTTGAATGGAATGGCATTACCTTGGAAGTCTGCTTTGTACTAAACCATGTTGGAAACTCGGGGTATAACCTGTTTTCTCCCAGCTTTCCTCATAACCCATATATGAGTATAAGGGTAGATCCCCCTCAATCCGATTAGCACTAGATGAATTCCTCAACCTGATGATGAATTCACTTCTAGGGAACCATTCGAACATCCAATGTACCTTGTCATCAGTCAAATTGCTAATCAAATGTACCCAGCTCACAGCGTTTTCTGATCGCGCAAATCTATTTGGGATAAAAGTCATTCACTACGGATGGTGATAGGCTATGTGGTCATCCCATGTTCGTCGTGGAAATTCTTGATGGTATTCTCCTCTCTTAAGGTGTTCTAATAGCCATACTTGTAGCAACAGACTGCAACCCTCGAAATGTCTATATCCCTTTTCGCTACGGTCTAAGGCTAGGTACATCTTAGTTAAAATCATAGGGATAATAGTATAAGTTTGCCCCTCAATCCCCTCCATTAAGGTCATAATGACCATAGCTAGGCGAGTGTAAATCCTTTTTCCCCGTATTGGAAATACTAGCATCCCCAGAAAATAGACAATGAATACAAAAACTTGGCGATGAGTCCAACCCAAAGAAGTGATGGCAAACTCATCATGATAAAGGCGATATGACTTGTTGTGCGCATAACGCTCATAAAGGAAATTGAATGGTATGTAAGACTTTTTTAGACAGGCTAACTCATCATTTTTCCTAAAACCCATCATTTTCAAGAAACCTCGAGAGGTGCGATTATCCAGTACCAACAAACTAGGCTATCCCATAGGAGCCCAACGAAGCCTACTATTTCTTCTAAAAGGGGAGTCATTTCTATGTCGCCAAAAACGGAAGACTGCTCTCTTCTCATCCCAAAACATTGTGGCGGCCTCAATTAATGCATTGTTTGGTTGAATGTCTAACAAGGAGGGTAAATTGTCGAGGACTCTTTTCACATGATTTTGGTCACTTAGTAGGAGATTTTCCCACCAACTAGCAGCAAAGATGGGATATTTTGAACCATGCCGAACCTGGGGACTTTGTGCCTCATTTCTGCAAAACAAATAAGTTAGCCCTTTTCCCCTCCAAATTTGGCTATTTACACGTTAATGATCAACATAGTGGCATGTTTTCTCCAAATAATGCATAGATCGTGATTGTGTCCATCGGGATTATGAAAATCTCAACGGACTTTGGACAAGGCTTGCCTTAACGAGTTATTACGTGGACAGTCTTCTAACCCATACTAGGTTTGGACATGATGCATGCACAGTTAATATTAGAGTGGGGTTTTCTAGAAAAGTATAGACCGGTACCCTCAAGCGGACAACATGATAGGGAAAGGCACGGAACCATCAACGCCACCACTGATCGACTAGTTTTACTACAAATAAGCCTTTCCAAATTTAAAGGGTGATGAGGAAGAGCACGGACACTCATCAAGCGCCGCTATGGTATTGATTACGCATAAGTGAAATATGATGTGGAGCATTCTTTATGCAAAGATAAAACAAAATACTTTCCATGATGAAAACAGTAAATGGAGTATTAAATGAAACGTAAAGACATAAAAAGAAAGGAAAACAAGGAAGAAGTTAGTGCGCACAATGTAAAATTGTAATAAAATAAATGAGGGAGTGAGGGTGGGGAGAGACATGATGTAGAAATTCTCAAAAAAAAATGTTTTGGCGCAAGCAGACATGAAAGGAAAACGCATGTTATGACAAAATTGAGTAGAGATTTGCATACTAATGCGAATTTAATTAAAGGGAAAACGGGGAAAAAGGTGTACATGCAGCAATAAAAGGGAAATGAGAGAGGAATCTTAATGTAACAACAAAACAATAAAAGACACGTTTGTCAGAGAAGACTAATTCATACAAATCAAATTCACTATGGTAAGAGCCTAAAAATATCCCGAGCAGAGTCGACATACTGTTGCACCACTTTTCCTAGTGAAATCGGGTTTCGACACGTGAGAACTCTTTTAAGGAAGGTGTTAAAAGAGAGAGTCACCACCTAATGGGTTTGAGGTGCGTTAGGGAACCTATTTGCAAATAACTCTAGTTTAACCACTTTGCGTCACCAAAGATCGGGTAAGGGCTCAAATTACCTCAAAGAGAAGGTGTTAGGCACTCTTCGAGGTCCACAACTGTGAGTCTCGACTGAACTCGAATTATATAAATTAGCCAAATAAATAGAGAGGGAGACAAGAAGTTTGGGCAGGTATTATCAAAAGTCCTTTAATAAACACAAATAATTGATTTAATGATACTATGGGGGGTCCTAAGTTTTTTAGCCTAATGGATCACCCCGTGCAACATAAATAATACTTCATAACTCTCTTGAGATGCGGTGTTACTCGTATTATTCAGCTAGCACAGACTACCATCTCCTACTACCCGATTACTATCTTTAAGTTTGTTACCTAGAGAGCACTAATTGATTCTAAATCGTGTCTTATACGTGCAATGCCCTTCCCAGGCCTATGGTCTAGGAGACATTGGACCTCTACTTTTGGTGGTTTTAGACTTAACTTAGGTTGCTCAGAAAATGGCAAAACTAGGCGACATACAAGAACACATTGGACTTCACATATAGGCAGTTAAGGCTCAAGTTTGCCTCCACACTTAGGCAAAAAATGCACGCAAGATGAATATTCCAGCTAAGAGGTTTCAGAATTAAGAACCTTAAACCCTATAGACATGATTGCTAGGTGACTATATAGTTTAGGGGGAATCTGGTATTGCATGTTGATTATTGAAATTACAAATTATACGTGATTAAACCTATAGAAATAATCTCTAGGTGATTTACGCAATAATTGGCATTGATGACCGTTAGAAATACTCAGAATTACTCAGTTTGATACTATAGGCATGCTTTCTAATAGTGGCAGAGTTAAGCAATGAAACGGTGTTTAAATGCTTAATATTAACACTTTAAGGCGAGTGATAATATCCTATAGGTAGGATTTCTAACGATTAGTAATTGAAACTGACTTTTTTATACTTATCCCCTATAGGCATGTCTTCTAGGTGAGCAGTATTATAACAACAACAAATTAACCAATTAAAGTCCAATAGGCATGATTTCTAGATGAAGATCAGTATAACATAAGCTATTATAATCCAATGATCATAGTATCTAATGAATATGCTGCAATTGAAAGATTAGTCATTTTATTTCTGATAGGCATGATACCTAATAAAACACACAGGAGCAGAATATGTTGAATGAATTAAACACTTAGGTCCTATAGGTAGGTTATCTAACAATGTCAGGACCCAAATTGAATGGGCCGCGACGAGCTCCCGCTTCCTTACTCAATCGAGTACCAATGTAACATATCTTTCTTATCATACTATCATGAGTAAATGATCCAGAAAACTCATCATGAGATAATAAGAATGAAACATAAGGGAATACTCAATATATGACGACCCAACATGATATGCAAAGTTATACATGTGATATACGGGCCTATAAGGCTGACATGACCATTTGTAAACTAAAAACATAAGCCGACAAGGCCATACAAATATCCACACACCTGACATCTGTCTACAAGCCTCTAAGAGTACATAATATCATAAAGGTCGGGATAGGGCCCCGCCATACCAATCAATACATATCCAAAGCATACTGACCAAATAGGCAACTCCGGAGCAAGTGGAGTGCACCAACACCTTCCGTTGAGCTGATAGCCTACTTGGAGGAATGTCAACCTATCAATCGGGACCTGCAGGAATGAAATGAAACGTCCCCAGGCAAAAGGGAAGTCAGTACGAATAAAGTACCGAGTATGTAAGACAGGAAAACATAAACAAGAATAGTAGTGTAAAGAGAGATAGTGGAGATACAACCTGTAACATCTGAGTGCCTCTAGGGGCTACTGACATGAAATGCATAAAACATATATATACATAAACGTTTAAAAAGCATACGCCTCTGTGGAAATCATCATCATCATATTGTACCCGGCCTCAAAGAGGACTCGGTAAAAACGTAGCCGGCCATCATAAGGCTCAGTAGAATCGTACTCGACCACGTGGAGCTCGGTAATCCCAACTGATCAGTGGTTGCACAATGGGTGTTGTACCCGACCGACTATAGCGCGACTCGGTAGAGTAAAATAGATACATATATATAATGCATGCAGGACTCATTGGAATCATATTCTGAACCTTTCGGAGTGACGTAAGGTCGATATTCTCCGTAAACCTTATTAGGAATAACTCTTCATCAAGAATTTTATAAGAATCAAGAAGTACCAACAACATTGATAACATAAGGATAAGAGAATCAACCTCAACATTAATTGTTCCATAAGAAGGGAAACAATGTATTTACTGCTAGCTTCTAAGAGTAGAGTACCTTTGGAAGATCATTCATTGCATTATATACAATCGAAGTCATGCAAAAGAAGGAAATGGATAGCCTCACATACCTTGTATATGTACTGCCCAACCTCAAGCTATGCAAATGTCACGATTCCTTAGTCTACAATAAGAGAAATGACACTATCGTTATCGTTTAAGCATCGTAACTATTATGTATCGACCACAACCTATTTTACAAAGAAACGAATAGCACCTCCCCTATATATGTGACTTCACACTAATCAAAACAATCACAAACAGCTCAACATACCCCTATCACTTCATACACAACACGACAACCATAATAGTGCCAAACAATCCAAAATAGTTACGACGAACGACCAACAAACACCCTTGCCATAATGTGGTGTTTCTACACACCCTTACTCCTCTCAACTCCATAAAAATAGTAGCAAAAGAGATAACCCAATACCAACATCAAACAGCCCACAAAACAGTCCCACAACTTCATTAATTCAAAAATGATTTTTCAGTTTACTTAAACACAATTGAGAAACACAACCAAAAGTACATAATTATAACTCTTATCCAATAAATCAGCCATGAATTCAACTTAAAAATAAGTTCACAACCAGCCAACCATTACACAAGAACAAACAACATACCATTCTTATGAAACTAGCTAGGTCTATTCTTTACGATCGAGTTACAACTCGCAAACGCATAGATAATGGAAGGAGAAGCATAACCTTACCTTGTACTTAGTATAACCCATGAAACATGGTCCTTCTTCATAAAAAATAAGTTCCACAACGTGGCAACAAGAAGGAGAAAGAGAAACTAGCAAGCTGTCCGGACTTTTCAACACTAGAATTGCGTCGTAACATCAGGAATACCCTAGGGTTTGTGTGGGATTTTTGGGGAGGAGGTGCAGGGGTTCAATTAGGTTTTCAAGGTCTGGAAGATAGGTGAAATAAATGAGTTGATAATCTCTTAAAAGACCCCTCTTAGCCGACTTTGGGTCTTTTAATTGAGTCCTCTCATTTTGGCAAGTAGGTGATGCACCTACTTGTCACTTACCAATCTGTGCAGTCTCGCGAAAATGCGAATATCTCTATACTCCGAGATCATATTCACAAAAATTTAATGCATTGAAAACTAAACTCATAGATATTCAATTTGATATGTAGATAATCCCTTGATTCCAAGTATATTGGGAGAAAAGTGCAGCTACATTTGACCTAAATTTCAGCACATTATCAATGCAACTTGTGGTGACATTCGCCAACTTTTTGTTCCATACCTCGCTTGACTTAAAAACATAACACACGACTATCATACGACTAAAATAAATCATAAATTAACCTCCTTATCATGTTAATAATCCTAGTCTCACCCCAAAAGCATATGTTATAACATTCCAAACTTATTGACTTTCGATGAAACTTATTTTCTTCAATTCGTTTAGCGTCTAAGCTTTCCAACCCTTTTTGGTACTTGTTATTCATGATCTTAAAGATTTTTAACCTCTAAGATAACATGATGAACTTAAGTTATGTACTTTCAAAAGTGATCTTATTTCCGAGCTTACATCAATTGGCTTACGACGTACTCTCACGTCGATAACATTGGATGTAACATCATTCCCCTCTTTGGAACATTCGTCCTCGAATTTTGACTAATGCATTTATCAGTATCATAACCTATAGATCTTACGAATACTTTAATATTGTCTTTTCCATCTAGGGATTTTTTCAATGAATAAATCCAAAGGCTAGGGCATTCCCCCTTTAGGCCTCTATCTCACACCACGACTTGTGGTCAAAAGTTTTCCAATCTCGTAACTATTTCTACCTTCTTTCATGCAGCCTGTGCGATTCTGACCTTGTTTGCATGCCTATGCAAATATTCTCTCCTTTTTTCCCCCCAACTTTTAGCCAATCTCCAGGCATCACTTTCAGAACATATACAGAACTTGACAAGCTGTCCCTCTGGGCACTATAGGTGTACTGAAGTTCTTTGCTTGGTACCTTGTCAAACTTATGACTATTGATATAGCTTGTTTCACGGCCTCAATTATCTATGCTTATGGATTTACTACAACTAGGTAGGTCATACCATACCATAACTCTTACTTCGATTTATTATTACCGAGGTCTGCCACCCGGCTCCGGTTTACTCTTTCGTTGCTTGTCCTATATGTATAAATCTAAGTCCTTTAATGCTTCCTCATTACTGTTCATCGTAATAATGACGGTCTAATCTCATCTCATACTTTTCAACTTTTATCCATCCATTGGTAATTCACCTTAATGTTGATCCATAATCTACCACTGATAACTTGAAACCTCTTACGTAATACATTGTCACCAGGGATCATGTCTCATCGGGGAACATCTGAAGTGATTTTCCCGATCCACATAGGGACGATACTATACTTTAATAACTATATTTCATAGCATCCTAACATGATTCATCTTATGGATGTATTCCAATCCCGTACAATTCATAAAAACTTTCTCTTTAAATTATTCCTCAATCAAAGGCCTAAATGTCATCATCTTATCTATCACAATACACCCTTATTCTACTACCAGGGCAGCATTTCATGACTTTTGATTGCTCCTAGTCTTAGACTCCTCTGTGTTCATTCAGGTTGTACCGAGCTTTTAATAACTTACGGAAGCCATCAGCTCTCTTGTTTTGATGGGTTTAATCCCGAGGACTTACCTATTCTTGTCACCTTATCACTCATCTTTTCTTATCCTTACTCCTATCTAGCTAAAACCTTGTCACTCTATGATACTTTAGCTTGTGACCTACATATATCTATTTATACTATTTGCAACCTTCCTTTAACTTGCTAGCACCATAGATTTCCTTTCATCCCTTCTCAATTGCCTTTAAACATAGGCAATTACTTTTTCTGGTCATTCTGCCACTTGCTGCATGAATGCTTGGGTTATCTTAGTGCCCGCGAATACTGGAATTTCTTGTAACTCATATGATCTCAAATATCAGCTTTTGATTTTTGCTTCCCGTTCATTAGCCACGATATGTACCACTTTCTTATGGAGTGTATACAATGTTGTAGTAAGACTATTGTTACAAGATTATTTACTCTTTAGCTCGCTATGCTTAGGTGGAAACCTTCTTCCTTATTTCCTCAGCTAGTCTTTCATTGTAGTACTTAGGGAGACCTTCTAGCTCTTGTAAAGTTGTGAGCTTGTTATATCGTACACCCGAAGGAAATTTTCATTGTTCTTACTCGCCTATAATAATCCTTAGTTACATAACTTCATGCCCTTGTGCTCGTAGGGTTACTTCTAGGCTCAAATTTTGATTGTCTCCTTAGTGGCACTCTCTCTTATTTTCATAAAACATAAACTATACCTTTAACTGCCTCAACTCCTATCTAAAAATTTTTAGATGATTGTGATCTCATATCTACGAGACTGAATTCCCTATGCTTCGGTTCGCTACATTTATCTTACATGATCTATTGATTTATCTGTGACCTCTTGTCTAGCCATAATCGGGCTCTTCCTGAATCAACTACTAATTACACGTTGGTCCATTCTCATATATATATTCTGCATAATCTCTTTTGGGATATATCCTTTGTATTAACTTACCTCTCGCCACTAGCTCCTGGTGTATCAAGTGTCCATTCAGACTTATTTATCAATAACATCCTAGCCCGAAACTTTTACTGCCTCTCCCCGGCGTCGTGCTTGTTTAATGTTCTGGAGTCGCAACATATTTGTAGGAACTGAATAAATGCAACAACATCCCTCTCTCTTTTTTACCACATTCCTCCTTTACCATTCCATAGTTACCTGAACCGCTTAACTCCGACTTAATACCATATCACACCATATTCCCCCTTTAGTGGAGTACTAAGATTTAGTACTACGACGATCTACCTATAGATGTTTTACCTTTTCATTTTTGGCATCTTTTCACATCATCAATGAACCTTAATCTCCTTATGGTAACCTTCTGTACTAGGGATAAATTAATTTTTTATGCACGAAGGTGACACCTAGTGTAATTAGCACACTTAGTCCCTTAAGATTAACTCTGCTCAGAGTGCTTGCTTTAGGTAAGCGACTTCCTAAATGACATTTTAAGTTATTCGTCTGTTGTCTATTCTATTATTGTTGGAACACGATCTCTGAAATTCTCACGATGTCGACCATTATCAAATCCTCCGGTCTCTAATTCATGTTTGATTTTTTTATCTTATTTACTATCCCATACTAAATTCTATTACTACGGGGGTCTAATTTTTCCTTCTGTTAATCACGTTCGAGTCACCAACTCAATTCTCGAATAAGGATATAGCCTTTGGCCTATACTCTATTATTGTCTCAAGGCCTGTTACCTCTTGTCTTTTCCTTCACTTAACTATAGACTCTATCATTCTGTCATATTTTGATTTACCGTTATCATCCATTTATCATATTTTTCTCATAATGCTTCAATTACTCTCTTATTATTCTCCGGCTAATATTTCTGTCTATCACTTTATTCTGAAAACTTCAACAAAACATTCTTTCGCTTTTAGCCCTCTTGCCCCATCCACTCTCTTTTCAGGTCGCCTAACATTCTCTCTTTACTAGGGACGGGAGCCATACAAAGGTAAATATTTATCTCTTCTAGGATTGTGCCGATCATCTAAATTTTCTGGACATTCTGTTATTTCATATCTAAATGTACTATTCTAGAGTGCACCATCGAGCTGTCTCACAAAGAGAACTATTACCACATTTGCAATATCCTTTGGAAATGTCAACTAATGCTAACAACCCATCCACCATTTTGGGTTACTCTAACCCCAGATGGATCCTGATATCCCATCCTTCTTTTAAACTATATTTGTTAGCTCCCATAGGGCATAATTAATATGGGTGTGGCCAATTGTATAGATCTCTATTACTGTTGAAGGTAACTCAAAATGCTTATATTTCTCTGCCTGAATTGCAAATACTAATAATCTTCATTAGCTGGGTACCTCATACTTATTTTTCAAGTTATTTATTTCACTTATTGAAACTTGTATCCACCTCCTAATTCTCTCGTCGCTCTTTACCATATGGGTGGATAGACATTCATGCCTTGGGGATCCTTATCAAGAGGCTCACACATATTAGTACACATATGATCTGCTGAAGACCTAACATTTAAGCATCATAAGCATTATGCAAAATCGAGTTCCTCTGATCAACTCTTCCACAGCCACATTCAATCTCTTACCAATTGTCTTTCTGGATGTAGGCACTGTCGTATTATGAATAAGATAAAGTTTAGGAAATTGAGTTCTTTCAACTGAGCTCTACTACACGATCTAGAATAAGAAGAAAGAGTGACAGTCCTAAATGCCCAGTAGCCTCCTGCTTATAAGTGTGGTGCACAACACACCCATAAACAAGACACTATAAGACACGGCTTGTAGGCTCCCTAGGAAAGAACTGCTCTGATACCACTTTTGTCATGATCCAAACCGAATAGGTCGCGACGAGCACCCAGTGCCTTACTCAACCGAGTGCCAACGTAACATATCTTTCTTATCATATATCATGGGTAAATGAGCCAGAAAACTCGTCATGAGATAATAAGAATGAAACATAAGGGAATACTCACCATATGACAACCAAACATGATATGAAAACTTATACATGTGACATACGTGCCTATAATGCCGACATGACCATTTGTAAACTCAAAACATAAGCCGATAAGTCCATACAAGTATCCATACACCTGACATCTGTATACAATCCTCTAAGAGTACATAATATCATAAAGGTCAGGACAGGGCCCCGTTATACCAATCAATACTGACCAAATAGGCAACTCCGGAGCAAGTGGAGTGCACCAACACCTTTTGCTGAGCTGATAGCCTACTTGGAGGACTCTCAACCTATCAATCGGGACCTGCAGGCATGAAATGCAGTGTCCCCAAGCAAAAAGGACGTCAGTACGAATAAAGTATCGAGTATGTAAGGCAGAAAAACATAAACAAGAATAGTAGTGTAAAAAGAGATAGAAGAGATACAACCTGTAACATATGAGTGCCTCTGGGGGCTATTAACATGAAATCCATAATCCATATATATACATAAACTTTTAAAAAGCATACGCTTCAGTGGGCATCATCATCATCATATCGTACCCGGCTTCGAATAGGACTTGGTAAAAATGTAGCCGGCCATCATAAAGCTTGGTAGAATCATACCCGTCCATGTGGAGCTCGGTAATCCCAACTGATTAGTGGTTTCACAATAGGTGTCGTACCCGGCCGACTATAGTCTACAATAAGAGAAATGACACTATCGTTATCGTTTAAGCGTCGTAACTATTATGTATCGACCACAACCTATTTTACAAAGAAACGAATAGAACCTCCCCTATATATATGACTTCACACTAGTCAAAACAATCACAAAGAGACCAACATACCCCTATCACTTCATACACAACACGACAACCATAATAGTGTCAAACAATCCAAAAAATGTTACGATGAACGACCAAAAAATAACCTTGCCATTATGTGATGTTTCTCCACACCCTTCCTCCTATCAACTCCATAAAAACAGTAGCAAAAGAGACAACCCAATACCAACACGAAACAGCCCACAAAACAGTCCCACAAGTTCATCAACTCAAAAATAATTTTTCAGTTTACTTAAACATGTTTCGACTTGTCTTTTCTCTCAAATTGAGAAACACAACCAAAAGTACATAATTATACCTCTTATCCAATAAACCAGCCATGAACTCAACTTAAAAATAAGTTCACAACCAGCCAACCATTACACAAGAACAAACAACATACAATTCTTTCGAAACTAGCTTAGTCTATTCTTTACGATCAAGTTACAACCCGCAAACGCATAGATAATGTAAGGAGAAGCATAACCTTACCTTGTACTGAGTATATACCACGAAACCTGGTCCCTATTGATCAAAAAATAAGTTCCTCAACATGGCTACAAGAAGCAGAAAAAGAGATTAGCAAGCTGTCCGAACTTTTCAGCACTAGAATCGCATCGTAACACCCGAAATACCCTAGGGTTTGTATGAGATTTTTGGGGAGGAGTTGTAGGGGTTCAAATAGGTTTTCAAGGTATGGAATATGGGTGAAATAAATGAGTTGATAATCCCTTAAAAGACGCATCTTGACCGACTTTGGGGCTTTTAATTGAGTCCTCTCATTTTGGCAAGTAGGTGATGCACCTACTTGTCACCTACCAATCCACGTAGTCTCGTGAAAATGCAAATATCACTATAGTACGAGATTATATTGACAAACGGTTTAATGTGTTGGAAACTAGACTCATATATCTTTAATTTGATATGTATATCATCCCTTGATTCCAAGTATATTGGGAGAAAAGTGCAGCTACATTTGACCTAAATTTCAGTACATTATAAATGCAACTTGTGATGACCTTAGCCAACGTTTTGTTCCACAACTCGTTTGAATTAAAAACATAACACACAACTACCATACGACTAAAATAAATCATAAATTAACCTCCTCATCATGTTAATCACCCTAGTCTCACCCCAAAAGTATATGTTATAACATTCCAAACTTATCGACTTTCGATGAAACTTATTTTCTTAGATTCGTTTAGCGTCTAAGCTTTCCAATACTTTTTGGTACTTGTTATTCATAATCTTAAAGATTTATAACCTCAAAGATAACATGATGAACTTACTTTATGTACTTTCAAAAGTGATCTCATTTTCAACTTACATCGATCGGCTTACGACGTACTCTCACGTATGAAAACAGGGTATGTAACAAAAAACATGTAGGAGCAGAACATGTTGAACAAATTAAACACCTATAGACAGGATTTCTACCTGTTTCATGCAAACATTAGAATAGACCCATTTTCCCATTTTTTACTAACACCCCAATTGTTATTACAACAAATATTACAGGCCCAATGAATGAAAAAAATTACAAAGTTACAAAATAACTATAGTGGGCCTAAGACAGGCCCAAAGCATACCCAGCCCAGCCAGGCCTTCAATTTCATATCCATATAGGTTTCACCACAGCCCAAAAGTCACAGTCAATCCAATATAAATTAGCTAAAACCCAGTAGCCATCAAAGATTCAGAAAATAGCCATTTACACAAGCCCATTAGCATATTCAATAAGTATAAAAAAAGGTAGAATTGAGAAATTAGGAAAAAGTGTCCAAAGAACCTTAGACCCTAGTGTGTCAGAGTTCCACAAGAGTCTCAAAATGGACCCTGAGCAATGCTCACAGAAGGGAGGTTAATAGAGGATATTTAGGGGGCCTTGGCTTTCAGCCGGCTAAGAATGAAAACTCAAAAGATCCCAGGGAACTAGTGAAAGAGAGTAAACTAAGGTTGAGGGATAACACTAAGTGATACAAACATAGTCAAGTTGAACATATAGAGCAGATAATCGAACAGGCTTTAGGTTTTAAGAATAAACTTAGCAAAGATTCAGATAACAAGTTCAACGCTTAGTGCATAAGTAGTCATTCATTTGAAGAGTTAAAGGGAGAACAGGTTTGCACGATTGATGAAATACACTGATTCATAATAAAGGAAAAGGTCCAGTTATGTCCTAATGTTGTGAAATAGTCATACTAATTTGGTAGCAGAATAACATTTAGACATGATATAAAGTATATTACAACTACTAGTGAATCGGGGAGTCAAAACATGCTAAAGGGCATACTGATAAAGAACAGGACAAAACATGCTATATAGGCAAGCTATCACCACAGAAATGCAGAATAGGATATGAAAATAGACATGTGTCATAAAGTGAGTGTGAACGTTTGTACTTTAAATACAATTGACTAGATGTGACGACCCGGCCGGTCGTCTTATGAATTAACGCCCCGATCCCCCTATTAACTGCTTTCCTCGTGTTTATTTCTGCTATTTTAATTTGCCGGGATGTTCGATTTAGAGTTTTGAAGTTCTTAGGCTTGAATCTGTGGTCGATTCATCATTTTGATGTTGTTTGAGGTGTTCTAAAGATTAGTATAAGTTTGGACAATGGTATTAGAGTTGTTTATGTTTTTGGTTGATGTCCTGGGGGCCTCGGGATGGTTTCGGAAGGTTGTCAGAAGAATTGGGAGTTGTTTGAGCAGCTTCAGCTGCTGGTCTTCTGTTATAACCACACCTGTGGTTCGGTCCCATAGGTGTGTATCCACTGAAGCGGCGGAACCATCGCAGAAGCGTAGATAGGGAGAATCAGTAGGAGCCACAGAAGCGGGAGTTTTACCGTAGAAGCGGTACCGCATCTTCGTATGGGGAGTCGTAGGTGCGGAAAGCTAAGGTTAGTGATTTGTCATAGATGCAACCTTCATTCCAAAAAAGCGGGACCATAGGTGCGGTCCCATGACCACAGAAGTGGATTAGCTGGGCAGAACATATAAATACTTGCCTTCGCGAATTTGAGTTATTTTCACCTCTTTTCAAACGGGAAGAAGCCTTGGGGAGCATTTTCAAGGGATATTTCAGAGGAATTCATTAGGGTAAGGACTTTGGTCCACAAACTCATTATTGAGGTGATTTTTATCATTATAAGCATGAAAATTTAAAGAAAAATAGTGGTAATTTGGGGGTTAGGGCTTGATTAATTAGAGACTTTTGAGTAATGATTTGAGGGACCATTTGATGTTTGATTTTGGTACATTTGGTATTACTCAACTCGTGAGAGTGTGAGGATTCTGGAAATGTAAATTTTACCCGATTCCGAGACGTGGGCCCAAGGGGCATTTTGGTCATTTTACGTAATTTTGCATCTGAGCTTAGAATTTATTTGTAGAATCAGTTACTTGAAGTGTTAATTACATTATGAAATTTAATTGAATAGATTTAGGCCATTTGGAGTCGAGTACTCGTGGCAGGAGCATGGTTTCAGATTGATTTGAGCTGGTTTGAGGTAAGTGGCTTGCCTAACCTTATGTATTGGTACTGTGGTAATTGAAATGTCTTGTACGCAAGGTGACAAGTGCGTACTTGTGCTAATTTTTGAAAAACAAGTTTTCACTAAAGTAGCTTTAATTGTGTTTTTCCTTTCCTGCTTACTCTACTTGAAATTTTAGCCTGCTGTTAGCTTCGAAAACCATGCTTAATTGACTTAATTGCTTTATTTCTTAAACTTACTTGATTGTATTGTATAAACCATGCTAGGTTAGAATTTCCTATTTTACTTGGTACGAAATTGAGCTTAGTTGAGTATACTTTGTGTTGTTGCCGTGTGGTTTTACTTTGGGACTACGGGACGACATCCCGGGAGATCTCCTGTATGTATTTATGATTTGAGCTGAGGTGCGGGATACCGAGAGATCCCTAGCACATATATTGAGGATACCAATAGATCCTCGGGATACGAGGAGATCCCTAGCATATTGAGGATACCAAGAGATCCTCGGGATACCAAGAGATCCCTAGCATATATTGAGGATACCATGAGATCATCAGGATACCAACAGATCCCTGGCACATATTGAGGGTACTACGAGATCCTTGTGATACTAAGAGATCCCCGGTTAGTTGCTTTGTGAAGAGCAGTATTCCTTGTAATTGTTTTTGCCTTTATTTCAGTTGTAGTTATCTTTATTAATCTGTTTTAATTCTTATCATTATCTTTCAATTGTACTGCTTTATCTTATGCTGTCACACCATATATTTTTATTTAATCTTAGTAGGACCCTGATCTTCCTCATCACTACCCGACTGAGGTTAGGCTTGGCACCTACTGAATACCGTTGTGGTGTACTCATACCATTTCTGAGCATGTTTTTCATTTACAGATCCAGGTACCTCCACGCAGACTTGTCATGCTTGAGATGAGGAGTTTGTAGAGACTCCAAGGTATATCTGCCACGTCCGCATACCGAAGAGTCCCTTTCTACTCTCCCTTTTAAGTATTAGCCCTTCTGTATTTTTCTTTCCTTGTTAGATATTCTGGAGTTAAATGTTGGTAGACATTCAAAGGCTTGTGTTCATGAGATTCCGGGTATTGGAAAATGTATTAGTTTTTGATAGTTGATATTGTGTATGCTGAGCGGCACTTTTAAACACAGTTTCATTTCACTATTTCGGTTTTAATTTGTTTTCTTCCACAAATTGGTTTATTTTCCGCATTGTTAGACTTTCCTAGTCATAGAGACTAGGTGCCGTCACGATTGTTCACGGAGGGCGAACCGTGGTCGTGACGAGTTGGTATTAGAGCTCTAGGTTCATAGGAGCCATGAATCACAAGCCGATTTATTAAAGTCCCGCTGATCGGTACAGAGACGTCTGTACTTATCTACGAGAGGCTATGTAACTGTTAGGAAAATTTCACTTTATTTGATTTCCTTGTCGTGCGAGATTTTGACATCACAATTCTAAACTTCTATCTTTTATTCTCTCACAGATGGTGGGGACATGTACTACCCGAGATGATCAGGCACCCGCACTCCCTACTGCAGTTGTCAGAGGCTGGGGCTGAGGTAGAGGCCGAGGATGCACACATGGTGCAGCCAGAGCACATACGCGAGCTACCACTGAGGTACCACCAGCAGTTCCAACCGGAGTCTAGGCACCTGATATGCCTACTGCTACTACTACTCCAGCACTTCAGGAGACTCTGGCACAGTTCATGAGCATGTACACCACTTTGGCTTAAGCAGGGTTGCTTCCCCTTGCTGCAGCTACATCTTAGGCAGGGGGAGGAGCATAGAATCCCGCCGCCCGCACTCCTGAGCAGTGAGTTCATGTTGAGCAGGTCCTTGAGATTATTCCTATACAGCTTGTAATCCATGATCAGCCCGAGGATAGGGCAGCGGTTTTCGAGGATAAGCAGCCGAGGCTTGAAAGGTTCAAGAAGTACAAGCCTCATGTATTCAGTGGTCTAGCATTGGATAATGATCTGGGATTTCTAGAATGAGTGTTACAACATTCCCCGTACCATGGGTATATCAGGGTCGAGTGAGATTTCCTTCACTACTTTCCAGCTTCGAGAAGCCGCCTATGAGTGGCGGTGCACCTATGAGTTAGATAGTCCGGATGAGGCTGCTTCACTAACTTGGACTTAGTTTTCAGATTTGTTCCTGAGAGAGTATGTTCCTTAAGGCCTCAGTGACGCATGGCACACAGAGTTTAAGCATCTGCACCAGGGTGCTATGACTGTCTCAGAGTATGCTGTCCATTAAACTAGTTTGGCTAGACATGCACCAGCCTTGGTTTCTACTGTTCGCGAGAGGGTTTGCCGGTTTATTGAGGGCCTTATTCCAAGCATCAAGTCTAGCATGGATCGTGAGTTGGAGAAGGATATTTCTTATCAGTAGGTGGTGAGCATTGCTAGGAGGATTGAGGGTATGCATGCTAGGGAGAGAGAGGAGAGGGAGGCCAAGAGGTCTCGAGAGTCGGGCTATTATTCTGGTGCCCGTGCCCCAATTGTAGGTTGTCATGGTAGGGGTTATATGAGTCGACCTGTTCATTCAGCTCTTCTAGCATCTAGTGGTATTCCAGCTCCTCCTAGGCCTCAGTAGCCATATTATGCACCTCCGATATCTAGCACGCCTCCTGCGCAGGGTGCTTTCAGAGGTCAGTCCAGCAGACCTGGCCCGAGCCAGTCACAGTTGCCACATCCTCCTAGTTCTTGTTTTGAGTGTGGTGACACTCGCCATGTGGTGAGGGATTGCCTAGACTTAGGAGGAGTGAACCTCCAGAGATTTCTCAGCCACGGCGTGCCCCGTAGAGTTCTCAGGCTATTGTTACAGCTACAGTTGCTACCACACCTGCTCAGCTAGCTAGAGGTGGAGGTCGCCTTAGAAGGGAAGGCCAGGCGCGATACTATGCCCTTCCTGCCCGTACCGATGTTGTTGCCTCTAATTCTATCATCACATGTATTATACTAGTTTGTCATAGAGATGCATCAGTTCTATTCGATCCAGGCTCCACTTACTCTTATGTGTATTCTTATTTTTCTCCACATTTGGGTATACCTCGGGATTCTTTGATTTTCCCTATTTATGTTTCGACTCTTGTGGGAGATTCTCTTATTGTGGACCACATTTATCGGTCGTGTTTGGTTGCTCTTAGTGGTTTTGAGACCATAGCCGATTTATTGTTTCTTAGCCTGGTAGATTTTGATTTTATCTTGGGCATGGACTAGTTGTCACCCCATTATGCTATTCTTTATTGTCATGCCAAAACCGTGATGCTGGCTATTCCTGGTGTACCGCCTGTTGAGTGGAGTGTTACTTTACATCACACTCCCAGTAGAGTTATTTCTTTCCTTAAGGCTCAGCGAAAGGTTGATAAGGGTTGTGACGCGTATTTAGCTTATGTAAGAGATGTCAATATTGATACCCCTTCAATTGATTCAGTCCCAGTAGTACGGGATTTTCCCGATATGTTTCCAACTAATCTTCTGGGCATGCCGCCTGATAGAGATATTTATTTTGGCATTGATCTGTTGACGGGTTTTCAGCCCATTTCTATTCCTCTGTATCGCATGTCTCCTCTTGAGTTGAAGGATCAGTTACAGGATTTGCTTGAGAAGGGTTTTATTCGGCCCAATATATCACCTTGGGGTGCTTCTGTCTTGTTTAAGAAGAAAAATGATGGTTATATGCGTATGTGTATTGATTATCGCCAGGTGAACAAGGTTACAGTGAAGAACCGTTATCCTTTGCCTCATATTGATGATCTGTATGACCAGCTTCAGGGCGCATGGGTGTTTTCTAAGATTGACTTGCGCTCAGGTTACCATCAACCGTATCTTTACTCGTTCATCATTGTCTTTATTGATGATATTCCGGTGTATTCCTGGAGTCAGGAAGATCATGAGCAGCACCTGGGGATAGTGCTTCAAACCTTGAGAGAAAAGAAGTTATATACTAAGTTCTCGAAATGTGAGTTTTGGTTGGATTTCATGGCATTCTTAAGCCACGTGGTGTCGAGTGAGGGTATTCAAGTGGATCCGAAAAAAGTAGAGGTCATGCAGATTTGGCCCAGACCATCCTCAACTACAGAGATCCACAGTTTTCTTGGCTTGGCGGGTTATTACTGTCATTTTGTTGAGAGATTTTCAACAATTGCAACCCCTATGATCGGACTGACCTAGAAGAGTGCTCTGTTCCAGTGGACGAAAGAGTGTGAGGCAAACTTTCACAAGCTCAAGAAAGCTTTGACTACAGCCCTAATTTTGATACTGCCTACAAGTTCGGGGTCTTACACTGTCTATTGTGATGCCTCGAGAATTGGCCTTGGAGCGGTTTTGATGTTGGATGGTAGGGTGATTGCCTACGCGTCCATACAGTTGAAGGTTCACGAGAAGAATTATCGGGTCCATGACCTTGAGTTAGCTGCCATTGTTCATGACCTAAAGATATGGTGTCATTATTTGTACGGGGTTCCTTGTGAGATCTATACTAATCATCGGAGCTTGCAGCGCCTGTTCAAGCAAAAGGATCTAAATTTGCGCCAGAGGAGATGGTCAGAGTTGCAGAAGGACTATGATATCACTATTTTGTATCATCCGGGAAAGGCCAATGTGGTGGCCCATGTCCTAAGTCACCAAGCAGAGAGTTTGGGTTTGGCTTATTTACCAGAATCGGAGAGGCCTATGGCGATGGATGTTAAGGACTTAGCCAACCAGTTTGTGAGATTGGATCTTTCGGAGCCCAGTCGGGTTCTAGCGTGTATGGTTTCTCAGTCTTCCTTATTTGGTCGTATCAGGGAGCATCAGTATGATGACCCTCATTTGCTTGTCCTCAGACAAGGTTCAGTATGGTGATGCCAGAGATGTGACTATTAGTGATGATGGGGTATTGAAGATGTAGGGTTAGATTTGTGTACCCAATGTTGATGGACTTCGGGAGTTGATTCTGGAGGAGGACCATAGTTTGCGGTATTCCATTCATCTGGGTGCCGCGAAAATGTATCAGGATTTAAGGCAACACTATTGGTGGAGGGGGATGAAGGGAGATATAGTTAGATTTGTAGCTTAGTGCCTCAACTGTCAACAGGTAAAGTATGAGCACCAGAGACCAGGTGGGTTGCTTTAGAATATAGAGATTCCGGAGTGGAAGTGGGAACGGATAACCATGGACTTTGTAGTTGGGCTCCCACGGACTTTGAGAAAGTTCGATGCTATTTGGGTGATTGTGGATTGGCTGACCAAGTACGCGCACTTCATTCTTGTATGTACTACCTATTCTTCGGAGCGTCTAGCAGATATTTATATCTTGGAGATTTTTCATCTGCATGGTATTCCAGTTTCCATCATTTTAGATAGAGGTACTCAGTTCACATCACGGTTTTGTAGGGTCGTTCAACATAAGTTGGGTACTCGGGTGGAGTTGAGTACAACAGTTCACCCTTAGACGGACGAACAGTCCGAGCGCACTATTCAGATTCTTGAGGATATGCTCCGTGCGTGTGTAATTGAGTTTGGAGGGTCTTGGGATCAGTTCTTGCCATTGGCGGAGTTTTCCTACAACAACAGCTATCAGTCCAGCATTCAGATGGCAACATATGAGGCTTTATATGGTAGGCGGTGCGGATCCCCGGTGGGTTGGTTTGAGTCACGTGAGGCTAGATTATTCGGCACATACTTGGTTTAGGATGCTTTGAATAAGGTTAAGGTGATTCAGAATAGACTCCATACAGCCCAATCCAGGCAGAAGAGTTACACAGACCGGAAGGTTCATGATGTTTCCTATATGGTTGGAGAGCGGGTTCTGCTTCGGGTATCGCCTATGTAGGGCGTTATAAGATTTGGGAAGAAAGGAAAGTTGAGTCCGAGGTTTATTGGTCCTTTTGAGATATTGCGGTGTTTTGGGAAGGTTTCTTATAAGCCTTCCCTACCTCCCCGCTTGGCAGGAGTTCATCCGGTATTTCATGTTTCGATGCTCCGGAGGTATCACAGTGATCCGTCGCACATGTTGGATTTCAGTTTAGTCCAGTTGGATAAAGATCTATCCTATGTTGAGGAGCTAGTGGCAATATTGGACAGGCAGTTTAGAAAGCTGAGGTCAAAGAACATTGCGTCAGTGAAGGTTCAGTGGCAGGGATCAGACGGTAGAGGAGGCTACCTGGGAGACCGAGTAGGATATGTGCAGCCGCTACCCTCATCTTTTCACTACTTTGGGTATGTATTTATGCTCGTTCGAAGATGAACGAATGTTTAAGTGTAGGAGGATGTGACGACCAGGCCGGTGGTCTTAAGAATTAACGCCCTGATCCCCCTATTAACTGTTTTCCCCATGTTTATTTATGCTATTTTGATTTGGCGGGATGTTCGATTTAGAGTTTTGGAGTTCTTAGGCTTGAATCCGTGGTTGATTCATCGTTCCAATGTTGTTTTAGGTGTTTTAAGGATTGGTATAAGTTTGGACAATGGTATTAGACTTGTTTGTGTTTTTTGTTGAGGTCCTGGGGGCCTCGGGATGGTTTCGGAAGGTTGTCAGAAGAATTGGGAGTTGTTTGAGCAGCTTCAGCTACTGATCTTCTGTTATAACCGCACCTGCGATTGGGTGCATAGCCGCAGAAGCGGTGGAACCATCGTAGAAGCAAAAATAGGGAGAATCAGCAGGAACCGCAGAAGTGGGAGTTTTACCGCAGAAGCGGTACCGCATCTGCGTATGGGGAGTCGCAGTTGCGGAAAGTTGACGTTAGTGATTTGTCGCAGATGCGACCTTCGTTCCGCAAAAGCGGATTAGCTGGGAAGAACATATAAATATTTGCCTTCGCGAATTTGAGTTATTTTCACCTCTTTTCAAATGGGAAGAAGCCTTGTGGAGTATTTTCAAGGGAGATTTTCAGAGAAATTCATTCGGGTAAGGTCTTTGGTTCCTAAACTCGTTATTGAGGTGAGTCTTTAGTCCCTAACTCATTATTGAGGTGAGTTTTATCATTATAAGCATGAAAATTTAAGGAACTTCAGTGGTAATTTGGGGGTTAGGGCTTGATTAATTAGAGACCTTTGAGTGATAATTTGAGGGACCATTTGAGGTCCGATTTTGGTACTTTTGGTATGACTGAACTCGTGAAAGTGTGAGGATTCAGGAAATATAAATTTTATCCGATTCCGAGATGGGGGCCCGAGGAGTGTTTTGGTCATTTTACCTAATTTCGCGTATTAGCTTAGAATTTCGTTGCAGAATCTGTTACTTGAAGTGTTATTTACATTATGAAATTGAATTGAATAGATTTGGGTCAGTTGGAGTCGAGTACTTGTGGCAAGAGCGTAGTTTCAGATTGATTTGAGCTGGTTCGAGGTAAGTGGCTTGCCTAACCTTGTGTGGGGGACATTCCCTTTAGGATTTGGTATTTTGGTAATTGAAATTCTTTGTACACGAGGTGACGAGTGCGTACTTATGCTAATTATTGAAAAACTTGTTTTCACTAAAGTATCTTTAATTGTGTTTTTCCTTTCCTGCTTACTCTACAAGAAATTATAGCTTGCTATTAGCTTAGAAAAGCATGTTTAATTGACTTAATTGTTTTATTGCTTCAACTGCCTTGATTGTATTATGTGAAGCATGATAGGTTAGAATTTCCTATTTTACTTGGTACGAAATTAAGCTTAGTTGAGTATTTTTGTGTTGTTGCTGTGCGTTTTTACTTTGGGAATACGGGACGGCATCCCAGGAGATCCCATGTACGTATTTATGATTTGAGCTGAGGTGTGGGATACCGAGAGATCCCTAGCACGTATATTGAGGATACCAAGAGATCCTCAGGATACTAGGAGATTCCTAGCATATTGGGGATACCAAGAGATCCTCGGGATACTAAGAGATCCCTAGCATATATTGAGGATACCAAAAGATCCTCGGGATACCAAGAGATCCCTGGCACATATTGAGGATACTACGAGATCCTCAGATACTGAGAGATTCCCGGTTAGTTGCTTTGTGAAGAGCAGTATTCCTTGTAATTGGTTTTGCCTCTGTTTCAGTTGTAGTTATCTTTACTACCATGTTTTAATTCTTATCGTTATCTTTCAACTATACTACTTTATCTTATACTGTCACACCATATATTTTTATTTAATCTCAGTAGGGCCCTGATCTTCCTCGTCACTACCCGACCGAGGTTAGGTTTGTCACTTATGGAGTACCGATGTGGTGTACTCATGCCCTTTCTGTGCATGTTCTTCATGCGCAGATCTAGGTACCTCCACGCAGACTTATCACGCTTGAGACGAGGCATTTGTAGAGACTCTGAGGTATATCTGTTGCGTTCGCAGACTGAAGAGTCCCTTTATACTCTCCCTTTTAAGTATTAGCCCTTCTGTATTTTTCTTTCCTTGTTAGATATTCTAGAGTTAGATAATGGTAGACATTCAAAGGCTTGTGTTCATGAGATTCCGAATTTTGGGAAATGTATTAGTTTTTGACAGTTGATATTGTGTGTGTCGAGCGGCACTTTTAAACGCTGTTTCATTTCACTATTTCGGTTTTAATTGTTTTCTTCCGCAAATTGGTTTATTTTCCGTATTATTAGGCTTACCTAGTCGTAGAGACTAGGTGCCGCCACGATGGTTCATGGAGGGCGAACCGGAGTCATGACACTAGCTAACGAAAGAGAGAGCACAAATTATGCAGGGAAAGAATGTTTAAATAATAGAATTGATAGCCTAAGGCAAAATTAAACACCAAAAGATGCTAACAAGTGTAAAGGTCCCAAACAGTAGTAATTCATAACATATTGGCTAGCCATGCTCGAAAACTATCTAATTTAATAGAATCGGGTTGAGGCATGCTTCAAACTATCAATATTATGAAGCTAAAATATAAAGAGACCTAAATTGAAATAAAGCAAACTTAATTGCACATAAGATAGGCCGGAAGAACACATTAAGCAAACTTCAGGAGTGAAGAAATATGCAATCACAAGTACATAGGAATGAAACTATGAAGTCTAGTAACTCACTAGTTAAGCTAAAAACAAGAAAGAACAAAAGTCCAAAGTATTTTGAATATCAACGAAGAGCAAGAACCCAGAATTTTGACAGTCTTAGCTTTCAGCCGACCAAGAACAAGAGTATAGAACAAGAGAATTAGAGAATATGGATCAATAACTTCAGTTTTTAGTGAAATTGTTTTTAACGATTCAAGTCTTGTTTAAAAAGGGGAAGGGGGATGGGTTTATATAGTGGTAAAATCAGCACATAAATAAGAAATACAATCAATCTAACCATAAAAAGGAAAAAAGAACACATAAATTAATTTAAAATCGAATTAGGAGAAGAAACTGGTAAACCCTAGTTTTTTAGGGAAAGTAAATATATAACAAAAATCGGACACACAGTAGAACATAGGACGAATATAGACATAATAACACTCAAAATCTGAGAATCGAACCCATTTTGGTTCGATTTGAATGGATCTGAAAATCCTAGTTTTAGGGTAAGTAAGAATCCACAAAAAATAAACAAATATTCGTACTCACAGTAGAATATAGGATGAATATAGACAGAATAACAAAAAAATAGGGATTTAAACCGATTTTTGTTTGATCTTAATGAGATCTGCTTGTCATGTTTAGGCAAGCACTATAGGAGAGTAGCAAGTACCAGGAGGAGATCGAGTATGGTAAGTAATAGCCATGGAATCCCAGATTAGGTGGGATTAGGAGACGATTTAGGGGGTGGCGACTTTAGGGTTTCCGAAGAGGGAGAAGAGAGATGAGAGAATATGAGGGCGGCGGGTCTCTATGGAATGGGGTAAGGTTTCTGGGGTTAGGTTAATTTAAAAGGGGAGAAGGGATGGTGGACGTTGATCTTGAGAGATCAACGGCTGAGATAAAAAATTAGACGGGCGGGTCATTTAAAGCGGATCGCGACCGAGTCCTGGGTAATGGGGTTATTGGTTTGGGCTGGGGGTATTGGGCTGGTGTATTAGGTGTTTTGAGCCATTATTTGGTCTGAAAATAGGTTTAGTGTAAGGCTAGTTTTTAAATACCCAAAATTTTAGCAAAATTAATTTATAAAAGTAATTAATGAGTAACAAAAAATATTATTTGTATACTAAAATGATTAAAATAATAACTTAACATTATAAAAATATAAAAAGTTTTTTTTACATAGATAATATATTTATACATGAATATATGTTATTATTGCAAAAATATGCAATTTGTCTAAAATGCAAATGTAATTATGAACAAATGCAGTAAAATATCTAAAAATATGCATGTTGGTGCAAATAATAAGTTTGGATGAGTAAAACATCATAGAAATAGCTTGTAGGATAATTATTAAATATTTATACAATAAAAATGCAGAAAGAAATTATTTTAAAGCCTTTAAAAATTATGAAAAATTATGAAAAATGCTTGTATAGGTTTATAAACTAGATGGTGATGCAAATTTACTATTTTGAAGGTGTATATATATATATATTTAAAAATATGAGGAAAAAATTGGGTATCAATAGATATAATCTAAAAGGAGTTAGGAATCATTTCGCCTTCTACTGAGCTCTCAATCAAATTTTTGAGTTATGAACTCAAACTCTCGTTTTTGGAACTTTAAATTCTGCCCAGTTATTTCCTTAATCGCCATTGCTGAAACATCCCCGGGATCGCGAAGAAGAACTTCACTGACTCATAATTTTACCCTACGCGAATGCATAGAATCCCACGCAAACGCGAAGTTCTGCCTCTCACAATTACGCGATCAAGAACCATACACGTGTTTGCGATGAACAAAATGTGTGGCCCCAGCTTAGGTCCACTTAACACTACGCGAACACGACCTAGCCCACGCGTTCGCGATGCATCACCTAATGAACTTACGCGATCGCATCCCTCTCTTAGCGAACGCGAAGAACAACCTTAGATGTTCTCCTTGATGCTCTACGCGATCGAGAGCCTTCTCACGCGATCGCGATGAAGGATTTTATACAACAAAACATCAGAAATCTGCCACTTCTCCAAGTCCAAAAATGACCCGTTGAGCATCCGAAACACACCGAGGCCCCCAGGACCTCAACCAAACATACCAACCAACCATAAAACACCATATGAACTTAGTCGAGCCCTCAAATGACATGCTAAAATCATGAATCACCCTCCAATCCAAACTTTAAGAACTTGAAACTTCAAAATTCTACAACCGATGCCGAAACCAACCAAACCACGTCTGATTGACCCCAAATTTTGCACACAAGTCATATTCAACAAAACGAACCTACTCCAACTTCCGGAATCAGATTCCCAACCCCGATATAAAAATTCCACTACTGGCCCAAAACTCCAAAAATTCAACTTTCGCCATTTCAAGCCTAAATCAGCTACGGACCTCAAAAACGCAATCCGGACACGCCCCTAATCCCAAAATCACCCAACAAAGCTAGGAATTGATGAAACTCCATTCCAGAGCTGTCTTCACACTGTTCCGACTAGGGTCCAAATTCTAAGACTTAAGCTATCATTCAAGGACTAAGTGTCCCAAAACACTTCGAAACTCAAAATGAATCATCCCGGTAAATCACAATAGCAAAAAGAGATATCAAGGAAGCAGTTAATAGGGGATCGGGGTGTTAATTCTTAAAATAACCAGTCGGGTCATTACATGAATTAAAAAGAGCATGCTTTTGTTCAAGTATATATTTTTGGCTCTGTAATATTACTATTTTGACGATTAACTTGTATAACCGAGAGAAGTGCAATTAATTGTTCAACTTAAGTAATAATATATAAATGTAATCGTGAGAGACATTTATACATTTGTGAGAAATAGAAATTGATAAATAAGTATATCTATTATGTAATTAAAATATTAAGTGAAGTCAGGATCCCAATATTTTTTTATTATATTTGTGAAAAATAAAATATTTTCTATTTCTCTATTCATGCATTTTTAGTTTGATATTTCACCACTCAAATCTCTCTGGTTTTCTCAAATAGTAATTAAAACAAGAAAAGTCTGTAGAATAGATAAACCAATCTCTGTGTGTTCGACATCTTTCTATACTATTACTTGACAGAGTTCGAGTCAGAATTTTATATACGCCAAACACTCGTCAAATTTTTGGCACCGTTATCGGGGATTGGAAAAATCTACTACAGATTAGTTCTTTTACAACTAGCTTGAGATTTTTTTTGTCTGTCTAATTATTTTTACTTTTGTGCGAAACTTTCAGGAAGTATATGACCCGTTCCTCCTCAAGAGAACTAGTTGAATAAGATCCTGAAATTGAAAAATCCTTGTGGTTGTTGCGAAAAGAACATGTTTCACGACCTCAAATTTCCTCATAATAAGAAATGGAGAACGAAGAATTTAACAACAACAACCAACTCCCGCCACATCAAGTAAAATAACAGTTCGATGAAGTGGCACCACGACGTGTTAGAATACTTAGAGATTATACAAGGCCAGATCATTTTGGAGGAGAATCAAGTATAAGGAGACCACCAATTGCAGCAAATAACTTTGAAATTCGCACAGACTTGATTAAAACTATTCAGCAGTCATGCCAATTTACTAGTGATGCGAGTGAAGATCCTCACACCGATCTAATTGATTTTCTTGAATTAGTTGAAATTTACAGGTATAATGGAGTCACAATAGATGCTATCACATTATGACTTTTTCCTTTTTCTTTAAAAGGTGAAGCCAAAATATAGTTGCGAAATCTGCCGAGAAGTTCAATCACTACAAGAGACCAAATGACTCAGAAATTTCATAGTAAATATTTTTCACCTGCAAAAATATTTAAAATGAAGTAAGAAATCAATAATTTCGTCAAATAGATACTGAATCTGTATACCAAGCATGGGAACGATTAAAATCAATTCTAAGAAAATACCCACACTATGGTATCCAAGATCCCAATATTATATACATTTTTTATCATGGTCTTAAACCATATGCTAGAAATGTTATTGATGCAGCATTGGAAGGATCCATAATGAGTAAAACCAATGCAGAAGCCATGCAATTGCTCAAAGAAATTTCAGAAAATGTTGTTCAATGGCCCTCTGACAGAATGATTGTTAAGAAAGCAGTAGAAGTCAATCAGGTTGAAGCATGGAATTCATTAGCGCAACAAATTGCAACTCTGACGCAAAAAGTTGAGGCCTTTTAGGTAAAGGTGGCAAGTAGGCCGGTCCCGGGCCTAAGTGGACTAAGTGGTCCGGGCCAAACGATCCCGATCCTGGGCCGATCCCAATTTAAACAGGCCAAACGGTCCCGGTCCTGGTGATCTTTTTATAGGAATCAGCTCGAGACCGGGCCCACGAACTAATGGTCTCGAGCTAACTAGGCCGGTCCCGGTCTTAGTGGGCCCAACAGATACTTTTTTAAAAAAAAATGTTTTATAGATATTAGAGAAAAAAAGATGGTAATAAAAATATCTAAGGCAATTCCTTTTAAATTATATTATAGAATTGTGACCTAAATTTTTTAATTCAAATTTAAAGACAAAAATATTGTAAAGAGATATTGAAAAATAATGCATTATAATTTTATTATAGAATTAAAAAAATATGACAATATATTTCTTAGTCTTCCTCCCCCCTATGGAATAAGCACAAGGTGCTAATACCACTATTGAGAAGAAAAAGAAACTAATCAAGATGTGCCAAAATACAAATTACATAATACATACTAATTTTTTTTAATACAAGTTACATGGTATCTCTTACAAACTTCATAAATCTATTAAAGTCAGGAGGAATTTCCGTTGGTAGTGCCGGAAAAGAATCTTGGTCATCACCGCTTCCGGACGAAGCAGAATCCTCCGCAAATTCAACTAGCATTTCTTTGTAAGCTTCGTCTACCTTTGGTCATGTAACGACCCAACCGGTCATTTTGAGAATTTGCACTTCGCTCGCCAGTTTGCGGGCATGACTATCCCCGTATGATGTATTATGACTTATATAAATTGTCAGTTTTGGTTTCAAGTTAACCAAAATAGATATGGAAGAATGATTCTCAGCTTGAAGCTTTAAATTTGAAAGGTTTGACCCAGTCTTGACTTTTTAATATTCGATCTCGGATTTGGATTTTTGTGATTTGGTTAGCTCCATTGGGTGATTTTGGACTTAGGAGCGCGTCCGGAATGTGATTTGGAGGTCCGTAGTGGAATTTGGCTTGAATTGGCAAAGGTTGGAAATTTGGCAATTTTGGTCGGCAATGGAAAATTTGATATCGGGGTTAGAATGGATTTTCGGAAGTTAGAGCTGGTTCGTAGTATCATTTGTGGTGTGTGTGCAAAATTTCAAATCATTCAGGGGTGGTTTGATAGGTTTCCGCATCGTTTGTGAAATTTGAAAGTTTATAAGTTCTTACCCTTGAATCCGAGGGTAATTTGGTGTTTTGGTATTGTTTTGAGTGATTCGAAGGTTCGACTAAGTTTGAATGATGTCATGGGATGTGTTGGTAGGTTTGGTTGAGGTCCCAAGGGCCTCATGTGAGTTTCGGGTGGTTAACGGATCAATTTTGGACTTAGGGAGATGGCAGATTTTTACTGGTGTTTTATTGTAGAAGAACTATTCTTCGCGATCACGAAGAGGAGTTCGCGATCGCGTAGGGTTATTTGGAGCAGAGGCGAGTTTGTGCTATGCGATCGTAGAGATTGGAACGCGATCGCGTGCTTGTGTGATGATGTGCTTTGCGAACGCGTGGTCAATGCCGCGTTCGTGTAGAAGTATCGAGTTGTGAGGAGGTGAGGTGAATTATTTTATGTGATCACCTGAGTAAGGATGCAATTGCGTAAGTTGGTGAAGCAGTGTTTCGTGATCGCGTGGGTAGTTCTGCAATCGCGTAAGGTTATTATGTGGGGCAACATAGTTTGTGCTTCACGATCGCGAGGCTCTTTCCGCGATCGCGATGAAGGTGTCTCTAGGCAGAATTAAAAGATTCAAAATGAGGGTTTCGAGTTCGTAACATAAAATGGAAGTGGGAGCTCGGTAGAAGGCGATTTTTGAAGGGATTTTTCAGATAAGTGATTGGGGTAAGTGTTCGTCACTTAATTTTTGTTAAATTTTATGATTGTAACTTGATTTTTATCATCTAAATTGGAAATTTGGGATGAAAATTTTGGGAAAATGGAAAAGAATTGGAGAGATGATTCTGGGGATTCGAATGGTCATTTGATGTTGGATTTTGATTAATTTGGTATGGGTAGACTCGTGAGTTAATGGGCTTTCTAGTTTTGTGACATTTGTCGGATTTTGAGACGTGGGCCCAGGGGCCGGAATTGAGCCAATTTCCAGTTTTGATTATAATTTGGCATTTTTCTTGTGGAATTGGTTTCTTTAGCCTATATTTATCGTATTTTGTTGCTTGTGGCATCATTCGGGTCAATTGGAGGCCGATTCGAGGGGAAAAGGCATCGCGTAGTGGAGATTTTGTTTGTTTGAGGTAAGTAATGATTATAAATCTAGTCCTGAGTGTATGAAACCCTGGATTTTGCATCTTTTCACTATTTTGAGGTGACTCACATTTTAGGTGACGGGCGTGTGGGCGTGCACTATTGGGGAATTGTGACTTGGTTCATCCCATAGCCACTATATAGTTGCGTATTTGATTGAAATTATATGATACTTATGTGTTTTAGAAAGAACTACTATAAATTGGGTTGAATGCCATATTTGGGCCTTGTGCCAAAGCTATTTGGACTCTTAAGGGCCTTTTCTTAATATCCCCTCACTGTTTTGATTGAAAATCTATACTCAGTCATGTTATGTTTACTGATTTTATAACTCAGTCTTTTTTACCCGTTTTGATGCATATAAAATGTTAGTTTAGGCTGAGAACCCTATTTTATTTACTGATAGCCTGAATGGCTGAAGAGGTTTATGACTGAGCGAGGTCGAGGGCCTGTTTTGATGAGAATATTTATGGGATCGGGCTGCACGCCGCAATATGTTGTTACTAATTCATGACTGAGTGAGGCCGAGTGCCTGATTGTGCGATATTGAGACTATGGCAAGTGAGTTTTCCGTGCAGCACGTGAGTTGTCCATGCGGATTTTGATATTGATATTATAGCACATGAGTTGTCCATGCAGCACGTGAGTTGTCCGTGCGGATTATAGCGATTGGGCTGTAGGAGCCCCTCTAGAGTCTACACACACCTAGTGAGCGCGGGTACCTTGAGTGAGTCATATGATGTTTTACCCGATGGGCTATTCGTGATTCATGTTATGCCCAAGGGGTTTTTTACGAGTGATTGTGAGGTATTCCCGAGAGGCTGTATATGAGTTACAGTGATGATTGCACGAGGGGATGTTTATGATTCATGTTTTCCCGAGGGCTGGTTATGATTTATGTTGCCCGAGGGGCTGTATACGAGTGTGTTTTCCCCGAGGGGCTGTTATTTCTTTCATCATTTTAATCACTTTTTCATCACCTTATTTGAAAACTGTTGAAAGATGCTTTAAACAATTTTACAGAAACTGGACTTAAATGAGCTGAGTTGATTCAGAACCCTGATTTTAAAAACCTGTTGTATTCTACTAATATTTCATGATATGAACTACATATGTTTTATTGCTCGTCACTACTGCTCAATCTTTATTTACTTTATTACTTACTAAGTTCATGTACTCACATTACTCCCCACACCTTGTGTGTAGATCCAGGAGTTGCTGGACGTGCTAGTGAGTGTTGATTTCATCCGTCGCGGATCTATTGGAGTTAGCAAGGTAGTTTCATGGCAATCGCAGCCTTGCTCTTCTCCCTCCTATCTTCCTATATATTGTTATTAGTTGTTTTCCAGACTGTATATGTCTTATTATTATCGGACAATCCTTGGTAGATACTCATGACTAGTGACACCCAGAAGTCGGGCTTTCTTTCCACACTTTTGTTTTGATTTACACTCCTTATGAATGTTTTATATTAAATAGCTTTGGAAATTGTCTTGAAAATAAAAATCTCATTTGTTTTGGTAATGTGTCAGCTTTCCTAGTACCACGATAGCCGCCATCACGACAGGGTTAGTTTTGGGTCGTGATAAGTTGGTATCAGAACCTAGGTTACATAGGTCTCACAGGTTATGAGCGGGTTTAGTAGAGTCTTGCGGATTGGTACGGAGACATCTGTACTTATCTTCGAGAGGCTGTAGAACCTTTAGTAAATTCCACACTCTTGAATTCTTATCGTGCGTCATTGATTCAGCTTGAAGCGTAACTCCTAGAATTCCTTCCACACATTCATGTGCACGCATGAGCACTTGGTATCAACCATGCATCGATGGCTTGTGATTCCCTGAACGAGTGACGAGATGTGATTTCTGTGTGTTGATGTTGGGCCAATCTGGAGGACTTGAGGCTGGGTTTTGCCTGTAGCTTGAGCACTGAGGCATTTATCGTGTGAGCCTTGTGCTTTTGGATTTATATGTTCGGTGGTGTCCCTATTAGTGGAAGTGATGGCTGGATGGCTACGTGATAAGTATGATGTGACTACGAGATTGTTCATATGATTTGAATGTGGCAAGAAAGGTCGGCTTGAGGGTAGAAAGACCTATTTGGTGCTTGATTTCCATCTTGATTTGATGTATAACCCCAAGTTATGGTGAGTGAAGTAGATTTCATGTTATGTTATGAATTCAGACTCATGAAGATTAAGTGATTGCGTAATGTTAATAACGGTAGAAGGGTATAAAGAGATGTTCGTTTGATGCGAAGTAGGTGGGTTATCTCCTATGGGGTGTTCTGAAGTTTGTGTAATCCTTATGTTGTTCGTTGGAAATCCTCTTTTTTTAGTGAAATATGTGTGTTGCAATTTGAGTTTGGATTGCTTTTGAGAGTGGGCTTGACTATTACGAGGGTGAATGCGAGATTTGCAGATGATTTGAAGTACTAGATGGTTTGTGTTGCACAAGCTTATGAATGATTTAGTTTAATCTCACTATGGTATTATGGCAGTAGTAGAGTATTGGCATTGTGAGTTCTTATGTGTTTTGACGGCATTGTGAGTTCCTATGTGTTTTGACCTATGGCTTTGAGCCAAGTGCGGGAGTCTACTATTGATAAGTTGATTGTGCGGCTAAGTGTCATATTAGTTTCAGTTTGAGGTATACTGGTGAATCAGTTGTGGCTTACAGGGGTTGAGATCGAGGATGACTCGAGTAAAGGAAATTTTGAATAAGGGTTGTGTTAGCTTTATGGGTGTATGGGAATCACAAAATGACTTGATTGTTATTGGTGAAGGATATAATGTGCATGGAGCAGGAATTTATTTGGTTGCAATAAGGTGGGTTTACTTCCTAGGGTGTTGGAGTTGTAATGGAGCACAAGTCGTTTGGTCCATTTGATTAGTTTAATTGAGATTTGAGTAGAGTGGATGACCCGCGAGGATGGTTCTAATGGATTCAAGATTCATATGTAGCAATTGATGATTTTCAGGATGTGTGTTTTGCTAGAAACTAAGGTTTACATTGGATGGTGTCTATACTTGTGGCATTTCTATATCGGTATGGATTCTACATATCAGTATCAATAAGGTGAAGGTAATGGCTTATATTTGCAGGAAGTTTCTTCAGGGTAAGCATTTTGAATATGGTACTTTTGGGGTGCTTAAGAGAGCCTTCAACGGCTTATGAGCCTTAGGGCAGTGTGGTTTATGTTAGGGTCTCATGTGGTGAGTCTGGGTTGAGGATTGAGGTATTATGGCGAGGAGAAGTATCAATGTGAATGCAATTCAGAAGGAACTCGGATAGATATGACAGCTTGGTAGTAGGTTGGAGCGGCATGGTAATGGGAATGATTAGTTCTTTAGGTATTTATGAGGTAATGTGTTTCTAAAGGTGTTTCGTGGCAATGCTCTTGAGTTTTGGTGACATGCGTAGCTTGATTGTGTTAGAAGGATTTAGTCCTGACGGTTGGGTGTTGAGCAAATGTCATTCAGAGAGTTCTTGATGGTTTCTACCACGGCTAGAGAGGTATATCTTCTACTGGCAGGAGGAGCATGTGATGTATAGTGATTTTCTCCTAGATGGGATCAAATGGAAAATTCTTGGATAGTTGAGTACGTAGTTGCTTGTGACTCGGAGCGGATTATGAAGTTCTCATATTTATCATAAGATGGCATGGTATATGCAACATGCTGTGTAGGGTTGAGATTTGCATGTGTAAGGTCACGATTCACTTTTGAAAGAAAGTTCATAAATTCTTGGGTAGCATGGTTAGTTCAGATGACTAGGTAAATGATATTATTAATTGATGTGGCTTGATGAGGGTATACATTTCAGAAAGGGCAATGTGTTTGAGTTAAGGATACTTCATTGGTGTTGCGACACTCTCTTTTTTGATCGATTGTTGATATTCAAGTTTGCTTGGTGGCACAGAATAATTATAGAAGTATTCCTCATGGGAAGATCGAGTATTAGAGGTGTGTTATATATTCGGGCGGTGGAGTTGGGATCGAATATGGTGATTCGTGTGCTTTATGGATTTGGAGACTAAGAGTTCTCACAAACAGGTTATTTCATGGTTGTGGACTATGAAGATGTGGGAAAAGCTAGTCAGATGTTAGTATATGCCATGATTCAGTCATTGTGAACGTTCGGAAAGTTATTTATCTATCTTGGTTGACTAGAGTTGATTTGGGGTTCATTGGTAGGCGCAATATGGATGTGTGTTCGGCATCGAGTCGGATATGTTGCCTTCGAACTGCTATTGTTAAGGGAGGTGCCATTCGGTTATTGATAAGCTTATTCGTGTTCCGAGATTTGTTTGTAAGTTACTCTTGTATGCTATGAGAGATTGTGATTTGTCGATTTTATGCACAAATAACATGGTTCTATTTGGGCTTTATAGTGGAATTTGAGTGAGACGGGTATTTGGGTGTTGCATGATTGATTGCACATTGGATATGTTCTTCGAGCTGGTATGGCATTGCGTCATTTGCTTCTCCATGGTTATGGTGATTCACTTTTGGTACTAGATTTTAAATTGCGCACGGTTGTTAATTTTGAGCATGGTGACTTGAGGTGTTTCATATAGACCAGTGTTTGGATAGGGTCGCGCATTTGCAGCAAAGTTATGTGGAGGTATGATCCTTCGGGTTAGATTCGTGTGTTTTGGTTCCACGGTGTGTGATGGGTTCTTAGCATCGTGTTGTGGTGGTACTGGTGAACTTGCGGTACAACTCTCTCATTTGAGTCATTATTTCCATGATTTCAGTACATTTGGATTGTTTCTTATTGGTGCGCGAATTGCACGGGTCATGGCTTTAGATTGTATTGATGTGCCATGTCACCAAAGTAGTCGTGTTGGATGAGATGAGGTCATTGGACCTAGAATGAATACTATCGAATTTGATTTCTGCATGTTGGAAAGATAATATCGGAATTCGACTTAGAAATTTACTATAGCCCTTGCTGAAGGAGAGGGAACTCCATGACTGTGTGATTGGAGGAATGGTTATGATTTTTGCGTGTTTCTTTCATCATTGGCAGTGTATGAAAGTGTTAGAATGAGGCTTTGCTTGATAAGAGGTTTATTACCGATATTAGGTTGTTTGAGCAGCTGCTGTGAGTAGAAGTTATAGCTACGAGTGTTTGAGTTATGTGGTATATCATGTGATTACATCTTAGGTTACTGATATGGTTTGATACAACTTGTTCAAACTTATATAGTGTATAGATGTGAGATTTTGATCTTATAGCTAATTTTGGAAGTGGAAATTTGGTTCTGAGGCTTATAAGCTTGGTTGGATTGCGAAATTTCAGTTATGTTGTGCTATCAGGACTATATGGGATAGGGTGACATGGGATCATCCCCGGGTATGTGCATAGTGAGGAATCATGGCGATTTGATGGCTTTTGGAACAACTCTGGACACGTTCGAGGATAAATGTATGTTTAAGTGGGGGAGGATGTAATGACCCGACCGGTCATTTTGAGCATTTACACTTTGCTTGCCAGTTCTCGGGCATGAATATCCCCATATGATGTATTATGACTTATGTAAATCGTCGGTTTTGGTTTCAAGTTAATCGGAATAGATATGGAAGAATGATTCTCAGCTTGAAGCTTTAAATTTGAAAGGTTTGACCCAATCTTGGCTTTTTATTATTCGATCTCGGATTTGTATTTTGATGATTTGGTTAGCTCCATTGTGTGATTTTGGACTTAGGAGCGCATCCAGAATGTGAATTGGAGGTTCGTAGTAGAATTTGGCTTGAATTGGCGAAGGTTGAAAATTTGGCGATTTTGGTCGGTAGTGGAAAATTTGATATCGGGGTCAGAATGGAATTCCGGAAGTTGGAGAAGGTTTGTAGTATCATTTGTGGTGTGTGTGCAAAATTTCATGTCATTCGGAGGTAGTTTGATAGATTTCGGCGTCCTTTGTGAAATTTGAAAGTTTATAAGTTCTTAGGCTTGAATCCGAGGGTAATTTGGTGTTTTGGTGTTGTTTTGAGTGATTCGAAGGTTCGACTAAGTTTGAATGATGTTATGGGATGTGTTGGTAGGTTTGGTTGAGGTCCCGAGGGCCTCGGGTGAGTTTTGGGTGGTTAACGGATCAATTTTGGACTCAGGAAGATGGCAGCCTTTTGCTGGTGTTTTGTTGCAGAAGAACTGTTCTTCGCGATCGCGAAGAGGAGGTTGCGATCGCGTAGGCTTATTTGGAGCAGTGGCGAGTTTGTGTTATGCAATCGCATAGATTGGAACGCGATCGCATGCTTGTGTGATGATGTGCTTCATGAACGCGTGGTCAATGCCACGTTCGCATTGAAGTATCGATCTGTGAGGAGGTGAGGTGAATTGTTCTATGCGATCGTCTGAGTAAGGAAACAATCTCATAAATTGGTGAAGCAGTGTTTCACAATCGCGTGGGTAGTTCTGCGATCGCCTAAGTTTATTATGTGGGGTAGCATAGTTTGTTCTTCGCGATCGCAAGGCTCTTTCTGCGATCTCGATGAAGGTGTATCTGTGCATATTTATAAGATTCAAAATTAGGGTTTCGAGTTCATAACATAAAATGGAAGTGGGAGCTCGGTAGAAGGCGATATTTGAAGGGATTTTCAGAGAAGTGATTGGGGTAAGTGTTCTTCACTTAATTTTTGTAAATTTCATGATTGTAACTTTTTTTTAATATCTAAATTGGAAATTTGGGATGAAAATTTGTGGAAAATGGAAGAGAATTGGATAGATGATTTCGGGGATTTGAATGGTCATTTGATGTCAGATTTTGATGAATTTGATATGGGTAGACTCGTGAGTGAATGAACTTTCTAGTTTTGTGGCTTCGTCGGATTTCGAGACATGGGCCCGAGGGCCGGGATTTAGCCGATTTCGGGTTTTGATTATAATTTGGTATTTTTCTTGTGGAAGTGGTTCCTTTAACCTATAATGATTGTATTTTGTTGCTTGTGGCAAGATTCGGGTCAATTGGAGGCCGATTCGAGGGGCAAAGGCATCGCGGAGTGGAGATTTGGTCGGTTGAGGTAAGTAATGATTGTAAATCTAGTCATGAGGGTATGAAACGCCGGATTTCGCATCGTTTTACTATTTTAAGGTGAAACACATGCTAGGTGACGGGCGTGTGGCCGTAGCAACTATAAAGTTGCGTATTTGACTGAAATTATATGATATTTATGTGTTTTAGAAAGAATTGCTATAAATTTGGTTGAATGCCATATTTGGGCCTTGTGCTAAAGCTGTTTTGACCCTTAGGGGCCTTTTCTTATTATCATCTCACTGTTTTGATTGAAAATCTATACTCAGTAATGCTATGTTTATTGATTTCATAACTCAGTCTTTATTACCCATTTTGATGCATATAAAATGTTACTTTGGGCTGAGCACCCTGTGTTTTTACTGATAGCCCGAGTGGATTTAGAGGTTTATGAATGAGTGAGGCCGAGGGCATGTTTTTGTGAGGATATTTATGAGATCGGGGTGCACGCCGCAGCATGGTGTTACTGATTCATGACTGAGTGAGGCCGAGTGCCTGATTGTGAGATATTTAGACTATGGCACGTGAGTTGTCCATGCAAGCCGTGAGTTGTCTGTGCAAATTCTGATATTGATGTTATAGCACGTGAGTTGTCGGTGCATCACATGAGTTGTCCGTGCAGCGTGTGAGTTGTCCATGCGGATTGAAGTGCTTGGGCTATAGGAGCCCTTCCGGAGTCTGCACACTCCCAGTGAGCGGGGGTACCCTGAGTGAGTGATATGATATTTTGCCCGAGGGACTGTTCTTGATTCTTGTTGTGCCCGAGGGGTTGTTTACGAGTGATTGTGATGCCCGAGGGGCTGTATATGAGTGAAAGTGATGATTGCCCGAGGAGCTGTTTATGATTAATGTTTGCCCAAGGGGCTCTTTATGATTTATGTTGCCCGAGCGGCTGTTATTGCTTTCACCATTTTTACTCACTTTTTCATTACCTTGTTTGAAAATTATTGAAAGATGTTTTAAACGGTTTTACTGAAACTGGACTTAATGGAGCTGAGTTAATTTAGAACCCTGATTTTAAAAGCCTGATGTATTCTACTGAGATTTCATGAGGAACTGTATATATATTTTATTGCTTGTCACTACTGCTCAGTATTTATTTATCTTTATTACTTACTGAGTTCGCATACTTACATTACTCTCTGCGCCTTGTGTGCAGATCCAGGAGTTGCTAGACGTGCTAGTGAGTGTTGATTTCATTCATCGCGGATCTGTTGGGGTTAACAAGGTAGCTGCATGGTTATCGCAACCCTGCTCTTCTCCCTCCTATCTTCCTATAGATTGTTATTAGTTGTTTTCCAGACTGTATGTGTCTTAGTATTATCGGACAGTCCTTGGTAGATGCTCATGACTAGTGACACCCCGAAGTCGGGCTTTCTTTCCACACTTTGTTTTGATTTACACTCCTTATGAAGATTTGATATTAAATAGCTTTGGAAATTGTCTTGAAAATAAAAATCTCATTTTTTTTGGTAATGTGTCATCTTGCCTAGTACCACGACAGGAGCAATCATGACAGGGTTAGTTTTGGGTCGTGACAGGTTGTGATTCATCAAGTCCAAAATTTCTTCTTTTCGAACGGATCCAAGCTCCCCCTCATAGAAGCTCTATAATCATCGAGTTGAAGTCTTGCTTGACTGAAAGCGCTCTCTGATGCCACTGTTGAAGCTTGAATAGAAATATGTATCGGGCGATCCTTGAAAGAATTGGAAAGAATTTTTCTTTGTCCTTCCACCATTTCAAAAGATTAAAGGATCTGTCGGAATTTACTTCCTCAATTCCCTGTGACAAATAAACTTCAAGCTCATTTAGTTGTGAAAAATCACTACTAGTAGAACCTTGAGAACCTCTAAACCCCGCCCAAGCACTAATTGCTCTTACTCCCACAGTTCTTTTAGATGATTTAGAATAAGAAGAAGAAGGAGTTATAACATTTGGTCTAGCATGATCTAATGCAACTTGATAAGCGTAATAAATAGTTGGAGCATTTATTCTAATTAAGGCTATTGCTTCCGGAAGTTTAGAAAACTCCTTATCTTCAAGTGCTAAACCTTTATAAACAGTTTCATACTAAAATTTAGGACCTCCTAATTTCATACAAGGATTTAACAAATCAGCAAAACCATAAATAGGGGGAATATGGAAAAACAAATTTAAACTTTTTTCTCATAGAATCAATAGCAAGTTTATAAATTTCCCCACCCTCTAAAAAAATAGAAAACAAATTTGCAAGTTCTACAATATAAACTAAACAGTTAGAAATAATTGGATAATATTGCCCAGAAAATTCATTTATAGCAATATAAAGTTTTCTAAAATATCTGCAAGAATTTTAACATTAGCCCAATCCACATTTGTAAGGTGCACATCATCATCTATATTCATATGCAACAAGTAAACTTTCATACATGTAATTCCTTTTAATTGGACAAGGTTTAGGAACCTTTCTTTCTCTTAGGCCAAATTTATCGCATCTTTTAAAATATTATCTAAGTCTACTTCCACGGTTTGAATAAAAAGGCTAGTTAAGAGCCACTGTAACCTTTTCAATTTCAATATTTAAAATTTTCATACCATCACCCACAATTAAATGGTAAATATGGCGAATATATCTAACATGAAAAATATTACTAAATGCAGGACTTAGTATAGCGGTAAGCAAGGCTACAACATTTATGTTACTAGTAGCATTATACATTGAAACTGACATTATTTTATCACTAATGCAAAAATAACTACAAATATCCGTAATTGTGCTATAAATAAATTGCCTTGCGTGACATGAATTAATTATTCTATAAACAATAAGGCACTTTTGCGTTATCCAATCCTCATCGATCCAATGACTGGTAACAGTAATGTATTCACAGCCATTACCACTTCTACCAATATCAGTTGTAATAGCAACACGGCAATTTATATGAGTAAATAAATAGCACAAATATTGTTCATATTCATGTTTATATTTATAAATATTGCTTTTTACGGTTGTATGAGGAAAACCTTTATAAGTAGGATTAAAAAAATTTCTAATATAATGCACAAAGTGAGGGTCAGAAGGAAAACTATAGGGTAAGCACATACAGTAACCATTTTTGCCAATTTTTCCCGATCTTTTTTGGATCATAATATAAAATACCACCGGTAACAATGTTAATTCCTGGCTGAAATTGATTTGACCCGATACTAGGGTCAGCCTGACTACAAGTAAGTACACGTGTCCCCTCGGCCAAAGCTTTGGCACGAAGATATTTGACTTTATCTTGAGGGTGTATCAATATGTGTCTAGTCAAAGTTCGGTAGTCAAAGTCCCCCTTCCCCCCTTCCGACCTCCAAAATATTTAAAAGCTAACTCCTTGCCACAAGTTTTACATTTAGCCTTATTTTGTGGAATTAGTTGAGTAAAAAATGGCCAAATAATAGATGTTTATGTCTGTTTGGTATGTTGTCTAGAAAAAGTAGGGGCAGTAACAGGAGTATCAGACGGAGCATCATTTGGATTATCATTAGTTGGGTTAACATCAGGAGCAGGACTAGTGGGTGTGTCGTCATCCAGTTGAGTTTCATCAAAATCTATTTCCTCCTCATCATTTTCATCAATAGTTGGATTAGAATAAAGAGAATTCATTAATTCGTGGTCTAATTGTTCACAAGCTCCAACATTATGGAAAAATTGACTCTCAGTAAATTGTAATAAACTATTATCACTATCAAGAATAGCAGGTGTATGATGGATATGGGGTTTGGGTCGGGGAGCCAGGGGCAGTAAAGGAGGAACAGATTGGCCACTAGATTCACCACTCTTGGATTTTCCCTTATTTTTACCAAAACTTTTTCTAAGGAAGCTATCGTAATTAATAAAATAATAAAAAATAAATAAAACAAACAAAACTATAATATTAAAAATTAAGAGTTGGAACGAAATTACCGAATTGACGAACAACTTGTTGAAAATTGATTATCGTTGAAGACTTGAAGACTTCAATTCACCAATTTCACAAATTTTTCATAAATTGTAACAATAAATTAAGCAATAGTAGTAATTATAGAAGAAAATTAGAGAGAGATTGATGATTTTGTCAGAAAAATTAAAGAATAAGGGGGTATTTATAGTTGAAAATAGGAAAAAATATAATTATAAAAAGTTTGGAGTTAAAACAAAGTTGGGGGGGGGGGTTAATGGCTATTTTGGCTGATCAAACAACTAGTTTTTAAATGCCCAAACGGGCAAATTTTTTTTTAAAGTTTTTGACTATTGGGATCATTTGGGCCCACCAAGGACAGGTCTGGTCCCGGTCCTAAATGGTCCAGGGCCTAGCGGTCCTAAAGTGAAGAACCAACCCAAAAGATCGGACCAGGCCAACATAGCCAGTTCTAACCAGTTTAGGTCCGTTTAGGCCTAGAAGCCCACATGATCCGCAGTCCCGGTCCTAGACAGGCCCACGTGCCACCCTTACTTTTAGGTAAATACTCAATCATCATCATCTCAACATGAGAATTGTTACATTTGTGGAGGTAATCATCCCAATCATGAGTGTTAAGCTTCAACGCAAAATGAAGAATAAGTAAATATTATTGGTTATAGAACCAGTTATTTGGTAGTCCTATGGCACAAAAACATCCGGGATTCCAATGGAATAACCTAAATTGTGTTGAAAATCCTCAAAGATTTTTCAATCAAAAGAAGCGGGTGCAGGAACCACATGGTTTTCAAAATCAAAACAGAGGGCAACAAGATTTCCAGAAATATCAACAACCGCCCCAAAGAGCTCATTAGCAAAGCCTTCAAGACATGATGTACAAATTCATTAAGGCTACTGACGAGAATGTTGAAAGTCAAAGTTCAGCCACCAAGAATTTAGAAATCTAGATGAGCCAATTAGCAACCCTCATGTCTGGACAAATAAAAGGTGATCTACCAAGCAACACCGAGAAAATCCAAAGGAACACCTCAAATCCATCTCTCTGCGGTCAGGTAAAACTCTTGATGATCCATATGCATATAGACAAGGAAAGCCACATGAAGTGGAATAGGTAAATGAAGGTAAGAATAAAAGAGACTTTGAACTTCTAAAAGAACAAAAAGATAAAGGAAAAAAGATACAAGAAAATGAATTGATGACGAATCCCCACTCTGTACCCCTCCCTTCTCCCCAAAAGATAAAAAGAGAAAAGCTTGACAAACAATTTTCATTATGTGATTCGGGTGCTTCAATAAATCTAATGCCTTTTTCAATTTTCAGGAAATTAGAACTTGGTGAATTGAAAGATATTAGTGTGTCTCTTCAATTAGCTGATCAAAGTACTAAAAGGCCCAAAGGAATAGTTGAAAATGTCCTCGTTAGAATAGATAAATTTGTATTCTCAGTAGATTTTATAGTACTTGAAATGGAAGAAAATACTTAGGTACCATTAACTTTAGTATCACAACACAAAACTCTAATCTGTTGTGATGACGCCTATCGATGGTACTAGGAAAGCCGACTTTATAAAATGCTTTGATATATCATAAAAAGACAAAACAAAAGCTTTTTCATAAGAGAGTTTTCACAAAAACAGGAGTTAAAATCAAAACACAATGCGGAAAGATAGCCCCAAACATCAGGGTGTCACCAAGTCATGAGCAACTACACTTCCAATCTAAGAAACAACGTTTATAATAGTCTGTGTCTAAGTGTCAATACAGAAAAGAAAAATAGTAAAGAAGTACAACAAGGACTGCGAACGTCGGTAGCTACATCGTAAATCTCCAGTAATCGACCACGCACGAGCTCAATGTCCTTCGTGACCGGACACACCTAGATCTGCACATGAAGTTCAAGGTGTAACATGAGTACAACCAACTCAGTAAGTAACAGAACAAATAAGGAACTGAGAAGTAGTGACGAGCTATACAAGTACAATTCACTTCAGTAATTTCAATAATGAATAGACATGCTTTCAAATCTGGCAGTTTAAGTCAGTCACTGTTACACAGTTTCAAGTTCAAATAGACCGGATATAAAATCTTTCATGAATTTCACATCAATGACAGATATCAACTAAGTACAACAACAAATGAAAGCAAGTATAGCCTCTCAGGGCAACAGTCACTCAACTCATCTCAACAGCTCAATCACTCGGCTCCCAGCCCTCAGTCCTCACATTCAATAAGTATCTGCGCTCACTGGGGGTGTGCGGACTCCGGAGAGGCTCCTATAGCCCAAGCACTATAATTTGCAAGGACAACTCATATGTTGCATGGACAATTCACGTGCTATAATATCAAATCAAGATCTGCACGGACAACTCACGTGTTATGGTATCAATATCTCACCATCAGGCCCAAGGCCTCACTTAGTCATCAACCTCCCTAGTCTCTCGGACTCTCGAAAATCATATGAATCAGCCCAAACAGAGATAATAACATGTATCAACAAGGAATAAGAAAATATGGAGATATGGTACGCAAGTAAAATCATGACTGAGTACAAGACAGCAAATAGCAACTAATTCAACAAGTACACGACTTCAACGGGTTCCAAAAGTGATATAATATGGCCTAAGTATTATTTCTAACATGAATTCCACTCAAATCTCCATAAAACAGAGGAGACATGTAGTTAACAATAAGGTATTCGACAGTACAGTCTCACGGGCCGGACCAAGTCACGATATCTTCGGTGCACGCCCACACACCCATCACCTAGCATGTGCGTCATCTCCAAAATAATCACACGACACAAATTCTGGGGTTTCATACCCTCAGCACCAGATATATAACTGTTACTTACCTCAGTCCGAGCAAAATGCTACTCCAAAACGCCTTTGCCTCGCGACTCGGCCTCTGAATGTCCCAAATCTAGCAACAAGCAGTACAATACAATTAATATTGGCTAAAGGGATCAATTCCACAAGAAAACTACTAAATTAGACCCAAAAATCCGAAATTGGCTCAACTCAGCCCCCGGGACCACATCTCGAAATCCAACAAAAGTCACAAAACCGAAAGCTCATTCACTCACGAGTCTACCCATACTCTATTTATCAAAATCCAACACCATTTGGTCATCCAAAACCCCAAAATTCACTCTCCAATTCTCAAACCCTAAACTCCAAAATTTAACTTCAAAATCTCACTAATTAGGTGTAAAATTTAGTGGGGAAACACCATTATTATAAATAAACAGGCACAAGGAGACTACCTCAGTAATCACTTCAAAATCCCTCTCAAAATCCCAAAAATCTGAGCTCAAAGATGACAAAAATGGTGAAAAATCTCGAAGTCTTCTGTTTATAGTTTCTGCCCAGGCTTTCCGCATCTGCGGACCCACTTTCGCATCTCCAACGCAGCTTTTTTGCAAAAATATCCGCATCTACAGAAATCACTTAAGTGACCAACTTTCGCTTCTGCGACCACAGGAGCGCAGCTGCGCACATCGCATGTGTGAAAATCTCATCGCACCTGCGGAGAAACCTCGCCTCTACACTCTCCTACCCTCTTCTACGATCATCGCAGGTGCGGGAAAGTGTTCACACATGCAACCTCTTCCCAAATCTTCCTTGGTCGCTTCTGCAATCCATGCCACTCTTTTGCGGACTCGCACCTGCGGTGCCCACTCCGTAGGTGCGGTTACACCATCAACAACAACACTTCAGCTGTTTTCTCAACTTAAAATCAAGTCCGTTAACCACCCGAAATCTACTCGAGGTCCTCGGGACATCAACCAAATATGCCAACAACTCTTATAACCCAACATGAACTTGGTCAAATTCTAAAAACACCTCAAACAACATCAAAAACATGAATTTCACACGGATTCAAACCTAATGAATATCGAAACTTCCAAATTCCACAAACGACGTCAAAACCTACCAAATCACGTCCGATTGACCTCAAATTTTGCACACAAGTCATAAATGACACCACGAACCTACTCCAACTTCCGGAACTCTAATCCAACTAAGATATCATAAAGTCCATTCCCGGTCAAACTTTCCAAAATTCCAACTTTCGGTAATTCAAGCCTAATTCTACTATAGGCCTCTAAATCACAATCCGGGCGCGCTCCTAAGTCCAAAATCACCTAACGGAGGTAATAGAACCATCAAAATTCAAATCCGAGGTCATTTACACATAAGTCAACATTCGGTCAACTTTTCCAACTTAAGCTTCCAAATAAGAGACTAAGTGTCTTAATTCACTCCGAACCCGAACCAACTAACCCGATGTCACGACCCAAAATCAACCATCATGATGGAGACTATGGTGAAACTAGGCCATCCCCAACTCAACAACCCAACACAATAAAAATAACCTTAGAAATAATGACGGAAGCAGTTAACATAAAAGAAACCTTTTTGAAAACATAACAAATCCCCAAATGCGATACAATCCAGCCCAAAACCAAGGTGTCACTGAGTACATGAGCGTCTATTTGGAATTTAATCCACTACAAAGTCTAAAAAAAACAACTAAAAATACATCAAATGATAAAGAAGAAGAGTTAAGGCCCGCGAACGCTATGCAGCTACCTTGATAGTCTCCAAACTCTGGGGCCTCAGTAAGCAACCGTTGTCGTGAACAGAGTCTCTTGGATCTGCACACGAGGTGCAGGGAGTAACGTGAGTACACCAACTCAGTAAGTAACAAGTCCAATCTTTGGACTGAAAAGTAGTGACGAACTCAACCGCAACAGATATAATAGAAATAAATGTACAGAAACGTAGGCATGCTTTCAAGTTAAACAGGCAGCTCAAAGCAATAAAGTAAACACATGCAAATACCCATTATGTTAGAAGTTGAACTGGATCATATTCTATATGCATGGTATCTACTTGTGAAGTTGATTTTAAGACCTATAAACATGATTTTTATTATTGGAATCACTTGAGACCTGTAGGCATGATTTCTAACATGGTAAGGCAAACATAGCAAGTATAAAACCCTATAGGCATGGTTTCTACCCATATTACCCCATAAATATGTAACTACCCACCCCTTTTCACTAGTCACCCCAATATTTATTTATAAATTATTACAAACCAGATGAATGAATTACATAAATAGATAGAAAGAAAAAGAAGAAGTTACATTATAGGGAGCCTGAAGCAGGCCCAAGTGATTTCCCAAACCTCCAATAGCCTCAAATGTCAATTTCATAGATAATATCATTTTCTAGGTGCGTTAGAGTTCCCTAAGGATCTCTAGGATCCCAGGCAGTGCTCACACCTAGACTTGGCAACCAAATTGAGTAAGTGCAGTGTGGAAGGGACAGTCTCAGTGTGCCATAGTTCAGAGGGTTCTCAAGAGGATCCCAAGGTAGTACACACACTGGAGGGGGCAGAACCTAGTGACTTAGGAGTAGAGTGAGAGTGCTTGACATAGTTTGAAAAGGTTTTAGTGAGAAAACAATGTTAAAAGAGATTTGCTTGAAATAGTTTTGTAAAAAACACATAGGGAGTTATTAAGTAAGACAATTTGAAAAGGGTAAGGTAACTAACAATCAATGTAGAACCAGAAAAGGTTCATCAACACTTCAATACATGGAGTCAATCAGGTACACACATCCACTCAGGGGTAATGAGGATTTGGGGTAAGCATAGGGCACATAATAAGCACAGATGCATATAGGTTCAGAATCAGATGAGCCTTGAAAGGGGTCAAGGGATTTTAAAGTACATCATGGACTTTACAGAATCAAACAGACTTAGGATAGCCAATTACTTCACACAGGAAGGTGCATGCCAGGAATCAAAGAAACATAGTCACATTGAGGCATACTAGAAAGGGATTCATGAGCAGGCTAATCCTAAGGGGGTATATAGCGTGCAGTAAAGAAGACAGTGAAGTAGACATGTTAATTGCAGGTTGAACAACAAAACCATAGATAAAAGCATATTAGAAACATGACAAATTAAAGTAATAAGAGAAGCATATTGTTTTGTGGCTTGAATTAAAATCAGAACATATCAGTAGAGAGATGGTAAACACAAAGTGGGGAACAGGAAAGCACAATAGTTAGCCTTGGCTTGCAGCCGACTAACTCAGAATAATAGCAAGTAACCAAAGAGATAGCATAAATGTTTTGAGTGTGAGAGAGATTTTTGAACCAAAAAATGTTTGTCCTTGTGTTAATGAGAGAGTATGTATATATAGTAGTTCGAAACTAGGTAAAATAAGGCAAGAATCACAATACTATAGTAATTATGGAACTCAGAACCAATTAGAGCAAAATCAGGACAAGTACTCCATTAAGTTAAGGAATCAGTTCAAACGGTAAGAACAAGTAACAAATAAGGAAAGAAATCAATGTACGACCAATAAGGAAAGATTTCAAATTCAGTAAGTATAGGGTAAACAATAAGGGCTAAGTTCAGAAAACTCTAATTAAGAAGATAGTCAGTAAGAATAAAGTACCAATGCAGATAAGGTAGGAAAATCGACCAATTTGAATAGAAAGGTTAGGAATCGAAGGTTTAAAGGAAGGTATTCCAATCAAACCATGAAACAGGGAATCCAGAATCAATCAAAGAGAAAGTCACAAGTAAGTGTTTAGCATATAAATAGTGTAAGATAATAATAACCAGACATAGCAAGCAAAGAGGCAAGTCTTGAACAGTCAAGATGAACACAAGCGCATAGAGCTGATGTAAGTTAGGCTAAGAAACTCAGTAGAAACATATTTGAGGTAGTCACAGAAACTCAAATAAGAACAGGCCAGTCCCAAAAATCAAACAAAGAAACCTAGAAAATTAAGGCTTTCAACATAGACGAGTCAAAAATGTGATAAACTCATAGAATCAATTACAATAATGCAAGAAATAGAAGTTTAAACACAAAGAATCAGTTAAACAAGGTTTTAAAAAAGAAGTTTTGAAACCCTAGTTTTAGAAGCAGGTGAAAACCCTTAAAATCAACGATTCTTGTAAAGAATCTCAAGGAAAGTGTAAAACATTAAAGGAACAAACTCAAATCATCTTAGATCTGTACAAATCTAAGAGATATAGGAAGAAAATAGGGTTTCATAAGAAATCCATATAGAGATGAAAGAACCTGTTTAGAATCCCCAGGATCGTAACAAATACAACATGATTTTGCTCGAAATCACACTAGAGTAGTCAAGAACAGAAAAGTGACGAACCCTAGATGCAAGTTAGCATGGCCCTGGGCCCTTGAAGACCTTAGAGAAGGAAGGCATGGCATGAGATAAGCCATTGGAGGCTTAGGAGACGATGAGAGGTCACCGGAGATGACCGGAGAAGAGAGGTCGGTGGTTGAAGAGCTAGGGTTAGGTTGAGAGTGTACTGAGAGTAGAGAGAGTTTTAGAGCGGCGGTATATGGAAACTGATTAGGGTTGGGGGTGGTTTAAGATTAAAAAAGGCAAGAATCAATACGGGTCGTTGATCTTTCAGATCAACGACCATGATTTAACTGGTTCTGGGTTGGGTAGGTGTGTTTAGGGTTTGGGCCGGGTAATTTAGACTGAAATTGGGCTGGGATATTGGGTTTAATTGAGGCTAAAATTGAAATGCAATTTGGCTAGATTTTAAATAGCCAATTTATTCCCATATAATTTATAATAAATAATAAATAATTTCTAAAAAATAATTTCATGTACTAAAATGATTTAAAAATAGATATTTAACATTTTAAAAATATAGGAGATCATTTATACATATAAAACGTAATTGTAAATTAATAAGGCTAATATTACAATTATATGCAAATTATCATTAAAAATGCCAAAATACAATTATAAAAATGCACTAAAAATATTTTAACAATATTTTGGCATAAATATAGAATTTATATGACTAAATTACCACAACAATAATTTGAGGGATAATTATTGGGGATTTTATGAGTAAAAAGGGGAGGAAATAAATCAATTTAAAATCTTTAAAATTATAGAAAAATTATAAAAACCTTGTGCGTGCTTATATATGCATATATATACTATTTTTAAAGTATTTATGCCTATTAAAATATATAGAGAAAAATTAAGTATCAACACCCAGACTTACAGGTTGAGTCATTTACTTCATTTTTTTCATGTCTTTTATGTACTTATTTATGTGACTTACATACTCGGTATATTATTCGTACTGACGTTCCTTTGGCCTGGGGATGTTGTGTTTCATGCCTGCATTTCCCGATAGACAGGTCGAGAGTCCTCCAAGTAGGCTATCAGCTCAGCGGAAGATGTTGGTGCACTCCATTTGCTCCGGAGTTTCTTGTTTGATCAGTATGATTTAGACGCATATTGTTTGGTATGGCCGGGCCCTGCCCTGAACTTATATTAAGTGTATACTCTTAGAGGCTTGTAGACAGATATCATGTATACAGATGCTTGTATGGCCTTTCCGACCTATGTTTTGAGTTTACAAATGATTATGTTGGCCTTATGGGCCCGTATATCACATGTATAAGTTTTTATATCAGGTTAGTTCATCCTATATTGAGTATTCCCCTATCTTTATTCTAGTTAGCCCATGACAGCCCATTTGGCCCATTTGCAAATGAAAGTACAATAAGAAAGATATGTTATATTGGTACTCAGTTAAGTTAAGGTACCTGATGCTTGTTGTGGCCCATAGGTTTGGATTATGATAAAAGTGGTATCAGAGCAGTTCTGTCCTAGGGAGTCTACAAGTCGTGTCTAGTAGAGTCTTATTTATGGGTGTGCCGTGCACCACACTTATAAGCAAGAGGCTACAGGGCATTTAGGACTGTCACTCTTTCTTATTACTCTAGATCGTGTGGTAGAGCTCACTTATTAAGAATTCAAACTTCTAGCTTCTATTTCATTCGTAATAAGACGATACCTACAGTTGGTAAGAAATTGAATGTGGCTATGGAAGTGTTTATGATGAGTAAATGTAAGGACTTCAATAGATCATGTGTGTACTAAGATATGTAAGTTCTTCAGAGATAAGGAGCCTTAAGGCAAGAATATCTATCCACCTTTATAGTGAAAGGCAATGAGAGATTCAGAAGATAAATACAAGTTTCAAGAAGAAAGAAGCAATATGAAGAAGGGTACGAGGCACCCAGTTAATGAAGGATAACAGTATTTACACTTAGGAGGATGAATATAAGCCTTTTGAGTTACTTTCAACAGTAACAGAGGTATGTATAATTGGCCACACCTATCTCAGTTATGCCAGATAGGAGCTAATATATATGGTTAAGAAAAGGACGGGATATCAGAATCCAGTTGCGGTTAGAGTAACCCAAAATGGTGGATGGATTGTTTGTATTAGTTTACATTTCAGAAGGATATTGCAAAAGTGCTAATAAATCTCCTTGTGAGACATCTAGATGGTGCACTCTAAAATAATACAACTATATATGAGTACTACAAAGATAGGCACTGGAAGCCTTGAAGGGATGAATACTACCTTAATGTGTCTCTTGTCCCTAGTAGAGCAAAAATGTTGACCAAACTGAAGAGCCAATGAATGAAGCAAGGGGAGCTAAAAGCAAAAGAATGTCTTGTTAAAATTTTCAAAAGAAAGGGATAGGCAAAAATACTAGCAAGGAAATAAGAAGATAGATAAGGAATCATTAAGAGTAAGATATGATACATGGATGACAATGGTAGATCAAAATGATGACAGTATTACAGAGTCTATAGTCAAGTGAAGGAAAATACGAGAGGTGACAACCCTTGAGGCAATAAAAGAATATAAGTCATAAATCCATATCTTCGTTTCGAGAAATAAGTTCACAACTCTAATGAGATTACCAAAAGGAAAAGTTACCCTAGAGTAATATAAACGAGTATGGATTGGTGAACAAGATAACCTAAACATGAAATAGGGATGGGGTGATTTGATAATAGTCGGCATCATGAGATTTCATATTTTGTTCTGGCAATAATAGAATAGACAACAGAAGAAGATTCAAGACAAATTCAGAGAATGGTCATTCAGGCAGACACTTCCCTAAAGCAAGAAATGTGAGCAAAGTTAAGCTTAAAGAATTGTGTGTGCCAATTACACAAATTCTCACCATCGCAAGTAAGGAATTTTGTTATCCTTGGTACAGAAGGATTACCGCAAGGCGAGTAAGGGTCATCGATGATGTGAAAGGGTGCCAAAGATGAAGAGGTAAAACATCTATAGGTAGATCATCGTAGCTCCAACTCTTAGTACTCCCCTAAAGGGGTAAATATGGAGTAAGGTGGCATTAAGTCAGAATTAAGTGGTTCTAGTAATAATGGAATGGTAAAGGAAGAATTCGATAAGAAAAAAATGAATGAAAAGGGATGAGACTGCACTTATTCAAAGCCTACAAAGATGTTATGGTTCCAGAACATTATGCAAACACAACGTCAAGGAAAGGAAGTAAGGGTCCCTGCCCGAGATGTTATTAATAGATAAGGAGCCAGTGCAAGACGTTAGTTAAGACAAAGGAAATAACCCTAGAAATATTATGTGAAATATTGATATAAGAATGGGCCAACGAGCTGTAACGACCCGACCAGTCATTTTGAGCTCTAGCGCATCGTTCAGCAGTTTGAGGCTGAGCAACTTCACTTCAAGTATTATGACTTGTGTGCGTGGTCGGAATTGAATTTCGGGAAGTTCCGAGTCGATTTGAAAGAGAATTATCATTTTGGAAACTTTAAGTTGAAAGAATTAACTAAGATTGGATTTTTAAGAAATGACCTCGGAATCGGAATTTGAAGATTCCAGCAGGTTCATATGATGATTTTGGACTTGGACGTATGTCCGGATTGGGTTTTGGAAGACCCGGGAATGTTTCGGCACCTATTGTAGAAGTTAGCATATTTGGGAGAATTTTATAAGTTTAGGTTAAAGTGCATCCCAGTGTTATCGATGTCCGTTTGGGATTCCAAGTCGGGGAATAGCTCTGTGTGATGATTCTGGCATTGGGAACACGATCGGAAGTGAATTCGGAGGTCCGTAGGTCATTTTGGAATCATCTGACTAAAGAAAGAAATTTGAAGGTTTTTGAGGAGTTTGACCGGAAGTGGACTTTTTGATACCGGGATCGGAATCCAATTCCGGAAGTTGGAGTAGGTCCGTAATGTCGAATGTGACTTGTGTGCAAAATTTTGAGGTCAATCGGACATGATTTGATAGGTTTTGATATCAAATGTAGATGTTTGAAATTCTAAAGTTTATTAAGCTTGGATTGCAAGGAGATTCATGATTTTAGCGTGGTTTGATGTGATTTGAGGCCTCGATCAAGTTCGTAATGTGTTGTGGGACTGGTTGGTGTGATTGGATAGGGTCTCGGGGGCATTGGGTGTGTTTCAGAAGGTTAACAAATCAAATTTGGAATTTAAAGAAGAAATGAAGCAGCTGCCTTCTGGTGTAACCGCACCTGTGAGGCTTGGGCCGCAGGTGCGGAGCCGCAGAAGCGGCCTTTGTGTCACAGAAGCGAAAATGGACCAGCTAGGATGGGACCGCAGATGCGGGACCGCACCTGCGAAAGGAGAAGCATAGATGTGGAAGTTGAGGGCTTGGAGGAGGACTGCAGAAGTGGATGGTAGGTCGCACCTGCGTAACCGCGGGTGCGGAAATGCTGGAGGCAGTGATTTCTTTAAAAATCGGGATTTGGCCCATTATCCTTCATTTTTCTTCTTGGTTGGGCAATTTTGGAGTCTTTGAAGAGGGGGATTTCAGCAACAAGAATTAGGTAAGTTACTTCCACCCCTTGTGAGTTAAATACATGGTATTATTACGGAGTAAAACATGGAAATTTGTAGGAATTTGGGATTTTGAGGAAAACCTATAAATTTGGTATTCTTGGATTTTAATCACGATTTTGGGCATGAACTTGAGAGCAAATTATATATTTGACTTCATGGGATTATGGGCAAAGTTTAGCTTTGAAAATTTTTAGAATCCGGGCAAGTGGGCCCGGGGGCAATTTCGTCAACTTTTCTAGCAGAGTTGGGATTTATATAAACTGAATTGTTATAATTATTAGGGTGTATTTTCATTGGTTTGCCCGTTATTTGGCTAGTTTTGGAACGTTGGGGCATCGGTTTGAGTCGTCGAAAGGGCTTGGAAGCCGGTTATTGAACTTCGAAGTGAGGTGAGTCTCCTTTCTAACCTTGTAAGAGGGAATTGTCCCCATAGGTGAAATAATTGGTTATGTGCTCCTATTTGTGGGGGGCTACATACGCACGAGGTGACGAGAGTCCGTGCATAGCTACTATTATGTTTAAGTCCGAGTAGTCTAGGACCCAAAAGCATGCTATACTTGGAATATTTATAATCTTATTGACAGTTTGAATTGCTTCAATCACATCGAATTAGTAAATAATTTTCTAAAAAGATTAAACTTCATTTTCATGAATTGTTAAAAGAGAATTGGCTTTTCTTTGGATAATTGTTCCCTGATGAATTCTTGATTGACTGATTGTTGTGTTTATTTATATTTGACCGTCTCGCATGTATGATTTGCTAGAGGGGTAATAGATGCATCTATGGTTCGTGCCATTCGACCCTCTGGCAGTGCACAATTTAAATATTGTTGGATCGGGCCGTACGTCCTAGGCATGATTTACGCATGCTTGTATTGCTAGCCTTGAGATTTATATATGTTGATATTTGCTCTCCATGTCTTGAGATGCATGTATAAATGATGAAAAATGAATTTGGAAATCTCCTATTAATGAAAGAATTGCTTACTTGCTTCATTCTATTGAGTTACATCCATCTTTATAAAAAATCCACGATTTTCTATATTATTGGTATATTATTATTATTGGACCACTAGTAAGTGTCAAAGACGACCTCTCGTCTCTACTTCTTCGAGATTAGACGGGATACTTACTGTGTACACGTTGTTTTCGTACTCATACTACACTTCCTGTGCATTTTTGTTGCACATGTCCATGTGTGTCTAGTGGCCTAGTTTGGCGCGGCGACAAGGTTGATACGGAGACTTAGGTGAGCTGCATTTATCGAGACGATTTATAGCCAACAGAGTCTCCTTCAGAGCATCGTACTGCATTTTCATTTCTGTCCAATTTGTATTCCGGACAGTTACTGTGTTTTATTTCATTCCCTAGTAAATGCTCATGCACTTGTGACACCTGGTTCTGGGATGATTATAGGGTATTTTGTATTAACTTCTAAATCTTTTTATTTATTCTATAATGATTATCTTTTAATAGTAAAATTGAAGGAAAATCATAGTTTTCAAAATTATTAAAACGAGAATTTAATTAAGTATTCATGATTGGTTTGCCTGACAGAGGTGTCCGGGGCCATCACGACCCTTAGTGGATTTTGGGTCGTGACACGAGTAGTTAGTAATTGATTCAAAAAGAGCCTAGTTATGGCCAAACAGGAGGTTAAAGACAAGTCGGTAGATCGTGCAAGATAAACATAGTAAAACTCAATATAGTGAATTCAGCCTTGCAGTAAGGTCATTGTAATACTTGAGAAATATTCAGATAGGAGTTGGGGTAGTTAAAGGTAACATATGAGTATTAGGTGAATAAAAGAGACTGCCATTGGAAAATCAGTCAAAATATCAGTTTAGAAGCAACCCTACAAGCACAAGGGCGTGGAGATAAGTAACTACGGATAATTATAGGCAAGGAAGGACATCAAAAGGCCCGTTGAGTATACAATTTAATAAGTTCATAGCTTTACAAGAGTCAGAGGATCCTCCCTAAATACTACAATGAAAGACTAGCTGAGGAAGTAAGAAAGAAGGCTTCAACCTAAGCTCAGTGACCTAAGAAGGAAACGGTCTTATAACAACAGTCTCACAACAACATTGTATGCACTCCATAAGAAAATGGCACCTAGCGCGGCTAATGAACGGGAAGAAAAATCAGAAGTGATACTCAAGATCATATGAGTCGTATGGAATTCAATATATGTTGACAATCATGCAGCCATAAAAGATTCCAATATAAGTTAAAAGAAAGAATTGAGCCCAGGTCATAGACAAAGGATCGAATTGTTAGAAGATTGTATTATGGATATTCCATATCGCCCATGAAAGGTTAAAGTAATAACTAAATACTAGGAGCCGCAGATCAGAAGATAGCTTAAGCCTACATAAAGGTTGATCAGAGGGAAAAGGAAACTAAAGAGTTACATCAACTAAGTAAATCATGAGTTTGATTGTTGGTCCTAGAAACATTATAGAAATCGTGATTGAGAACATTGCAAAATCACACTTCATATCAAAGGTATAATAGAGATATTACAACAACAATATTCTATAACGACTCTACGATAAATCCAATTAGAAGAGTACCAATCTCATAAGAAGTCAGTATGAAGATCTCACCGGATTGTGTAAAGAGGTGTAGGTATTATAATAGAAGTTCAAGTTGTGGATACGAATTATACCTATGTGGAAGGGAAGTCATGAAAGATATAGAAGATGTGATGCGAGTATAAAGCCCCAGAAAAATTTGCTTAGTAATTTAAGACTTCGTGGTGCCAAGGTAGGCTATATATTTTATCTTGCGTACAAATGAGGATTAAGGATATTATGGATATTAATTGGATATATTAATAAGTGTATAAGTCATATTAGAAGTGAATTGGGGTCTAAGGAGAGGCCTAAGTCTAAGCCAAGTTATAAAATTTCATAATAGACGTAAGTTGTAAATGAGTGCGCACAAGACCTCACTTTGGACAATTATATCTCCAGTTATATAAGGATTTGTATGATGCACAGCCTATCAAATAAAAGGTCTTTGAGTCTAGTTTCCAACGCTTCAAACCGTTTGTCATTCGAACATTCCTACACAAAGTTATGACCAAATTACCAAAGCAGCGCAGCAATTTGAACTACCGCGGCGCGCCGCGCCAGTAGTAATTCTAGTATGGTCCAAAATTTCATTTCCAGATACATTTTGCACAGACGCCCCGTGCCCCGCGGCGCCCCACGCGGCGCGACTGTACAAAAAAATGGGTTTTTAAGACCCGAACCCCATTTCATTTAACTCGATTGAGGTTTATTTTTGGGGAAATTTCTGGTATTCTAGAGTGAAGGGAGAGTGATTCTAGAGAGAGGAAAGGGGAAAACTAAAGATTTCACTACTCTTCCTTGAATCATACCTTGAAATCGCATCAAAGGGTTTCTAAGGTTTCAAAGAGGTAAGAATTTCTTTTCCCCAATTCTTCAACTTTGAAATCTAACTAGAAATGGGTAATTAGTAAGATGATTCTTGGATGTGAGAGTATTCATTATTCATGCATGTACAAATTAGGTTTGTGGGAAGATTGTTGAATATAAACAAGTAAAGATTGGGTTGGGAAATGAAGGGAATCTTGTAAAAGAGATTTGAAATCAAGATGCACCACTAGTAATTGATAAAATTCTCAAATGAGCTAGAATTATGAATATCTTCCTAATTTGTATTCAAATTTTGTTATGTCTCAAAATAGATTGAAGTTGCTAGAATTTCCGGAATATCATAGTAATTAAAGGAAAGATCAAGAAAGGTATGTATGGCTAACTTTGACCTTTGTAAAGTCACTTTGTTTGGTGAACGAATATTTGGTATGTGATATCTACGTGGATTATTTGTGGAATTCTTGTGATTGGTATGATTTGATTGATCGTGGTTAAGTCTCCCGATATAATGGTGTACGAAATTGGCAATAAACCAAATGTGTGATTGTGAATGTGTTATGTGGTAAGAGTTGAGAAACAAATGATGGAAGGAAATCGTAAATGATGCAGTTGGAACAACTCTGGTAAGAACATATATGGCTTGTATTGGCAATTATCGCGGTGACATAAAATGCATATGAGTTGTTGAATATGATGGAAATAGTATTGATGGATATAGAAATTCTTTGAGAATTGTTGTTGTTGTTCTTTGTGAATTGTTGTTGTTGTTGTTGTATTGTTTGTGAATTGTGAATGTCCGGTGGGATCGGGTTGCGCGCCGCAACACGAAGTAATAAGGTGTGGGTTGTGGTGATAAGGGTGTCCGAGGTAATAAGGGTGGCCGAGGTAATAAGGGTGGAAAAGTGATCGAAATCACTATTGAAATGAAAATATGAGAAAGTTGTGAAATCATTGATGTGAAAATGTTGAAGGGGAAATGGAGAGATTGTAACTTGTTTGGCTTGATGGTTTTCTTTCATGTGTATTTGATTGTTGGTTCCATGACTACTTGTTACTTGTGTATGGTTTGAGTTTACTTAGGGCAAGTTTGTTCATACATACCAGTACAATTCAAATGTGCTGACGTCCCTTTTGCCGGGGGTGCTACATTCATGTTATGATTGTAGGTGGATCCATAGCAGGTACTCCAGTCCACCGACCGTAGCTCCCTTTCACTTTCCGCCAGAAGCATTGGTGAGCCCTTTTCCTCCCGGGGCCTTGCGTGGCTCATGCCGCTTTTTATTTCAGAGTCTTGTTTTGGTTTTTGGTGTAAGGTATAGCCGGAGCCTTGTTTCCGGCAAGTAATGTATCACTCTTTTGTATCCCTAGAGGCTCCGTAGACAGGAAATGTGGGTTATGTACTTATGTATTTTGGACAGTATAACTTATAAACCACGCTAAGTAACTATGTATGCTATGTAAATCTCGTAAGAATGTGTTTAAATTTATAAATGGCTATTTCACTTGGTTAATGGGAAATGGAAACGCAGGGTAACACGTGGAATAGGAAAGGCACCCAGGTCCTCTTGGCTGGGGCTGCCCGGTCGAGCACCGGTCGCGCCCCTCGGTTTTGGGGCGTGACAAACTTGGTATCAGAGCCAGGTTTTAAAAGGGTCCTAGGATGTCCCGGAGCCGTGTCTAGTAGAGTCCTTCTTATCGGTGTGTTTTCGACCACATCTATAAGTTGGAGGCTACATGGGCATTTAGGAAATTACCTTCTTCTTTGTTACTCTATATCGTGCGGTGAAGTGAAAAGTGGAAGTATTTACCTCTAACTCGTGCTCTGTTCCAAATTTTCAGTAATGGCATCTAAGAAGAGAGCTAGACTCGGCCTCGGGGCCAATGCTACCCCAAGTGTGGCTATGAATCATGTACCTGATGTCGTGGGTGAGAGTGACTCGCGGTCTTGAATCTGCCTGGCCCATTTATTCCAGATCGAAGTATTCTTGTTCCAGCTGCGGCAGAGGGTGCTACCATCCCTCCCGCTGATATTCCAGATCCTGATACAGTTCCAGCTTTCGGTCCCGGGGTTTCTGATGGGGACCTTAGAGGAGCCATCCATATGTTGACCCAGTTAGTGGCCGCTCAGGCCTAGAGATCCCATGATGCCCATACGTCCTCCAGCGGACAGGGAGATTCCGCCAGCTCTAGAGTCAACCAGTTTCTGCGGTTGGCCCCTCCAGAGTTCACAGGCACAGACCCAGAGGCCGATCCGCAGGATTTCCTTGATAAAATGTATAAGACCCTTCGAGTGATGAAGGCTACAGAGACGGAGGGATTGAGTTGGCTTCATACAGGTTGAGGGGAGCAGCGTATTCATGGTTCGAGATGTGGGAGGATTCCCGTGGGGAGGAAAGACCTCCAGCTAGATGGGATGAGTTTGTAGATGCATTCATGGACCACTTCTTGCCTGCCGAGACAATGGCGGCCCGTGCCACTAAGTTTGAGGTCCTCAAGCAGGGCAGTATGAGTGTTTGGGAGTACCACATAGAGTTTGTGATATTGTCCAAGTATGCTCCCCAGTTAGTGTCGACCATGGGTGATCGAGTTCGGCAATTTGTTCAGGGTCTTAGTCCCTTGGTGGTGAACGAGGCTGCTACAGCGGCCTTACACTCAGATATGAATTATGGGAAGATTGTGGGATTCGCTCAGGCCACAAAGGCTAGGAAGTTGAAAATACGGGCAGAAAGGGAGAGTAACAGCAAGGCCTGATCAGTGGGTCACTCAGGGAGACCAATTCAGAGAAGGGGGCCATCAGGGCCATCCCAGTCATATGCTCAGTCTTCAGCGAGCGCACCGCCATCTGTGCACAGTTATCAATAGAGCAGTCACTTGAGACCAGGTTCAGATAGCAGGAGACCCCATCAGCCCGGTCGTCCAAGAGGGGGATCACAGCAGCAGGGGGGAAGCTCTATGCCCCAAGTGTGGGAGATTCCATATGGAGGCTTGTTATTTGGATATCCCGGTGTGTTCTAGATGCGGGGTGAGAGGTCATATCCAGCGGGACTGTCATGCGCCTAGACAGGGCATGGGTAGGGGATTTGCTTAGCCATCCTGTTCTTCAGCTGCTACATCATCCGCGCGCCCTCCAGCTCCAGCAGGGCGTGGTGCAATTAGGGGTGGAGCTCGTGGTAGAAGTGGACCTTGCTTATTTTACGCTTTGAGTGGTCGCCAGAGTGCAGAGGCTTCTCCAGATGTTGTCACATGTATCTTGTATGTTCAGGTCATTGATTGTTATGCTCTTATTGATCCGGGGTCCTCTTTGTCTTATTTCACCCCATTCATTGCTTCAAGTTTTGGGGTAGAACCCGAACAGCTTCATGAGCCATTCTCTGTATCTAATCCAGTTGGTGATTCTATCACAGCCGTGCGAGTTTATAGGAATTGTGTTGTCACGATATGTGGTCATGCTACAATGACCGATCTTATTGAGCTTGGAATGGTGGATTTTGATGTGATTATGGGAATGGACTGGCTTTATTCGTGCTTTGTTAAACTTGACTGCCGAACGAGAGTCATGAGGCTTGAGTTCCCTAATGAGTCAGTTATTGAGTGGAAGGGAAATGGTGTGGTGCCGAAAGGTAGGTTTATTTCCTACCTTAAGGCTTCAAAGATGATTATGAAGGGGTGTATCTACCATTTGGTCTGGGTGGCGGACACCACTTCAGAAGTGTCTGCTCCCGAGTCCGTGCTAGTTGTGAATAAGTTTCTTGAAGTGTTTCCGGACGAGCTTCCAGGGATCCCACCAGATAGGGAGATTGATTTCAGGATTGATGTATTGCCAGATACGCAACCAATATCTATTCCACCATACAGGATGGCGCCAGCGGAGTTAAGGGAGTTAAAGGAGCAGCTGAAGGATTTATTAGAAAAGGGATTCATACGGCCAAGTGTGTGGGGTGCTCCAGTTCTTTTTGTTAGGAAGAAGGATGGGTCGCTCTGGATGTGTATTGATTATCGGCAGCTTAACAAGGTCACCATCAAGAATAAATATCCTTTGCCTCGGATAAATGATTTGTTCGACCAATTGCAAGGTGCAAGGTTCTTCTCCAAAATTGATCTACGGTCCGGGTATCACTAATTGAAGATCAGAGAGCAGGATATTCCTAAGACCACTTTCAGAACTCGCTATGGTCACTTTGAATTCTTGGTCATGTCTTTTGGGCTAACCAACGCCCCGGCAGCTTTCATGGATCTTATGAATCGGGTCTTCAAGCCATTTCTAGACTCCTTTGTGATTGTTTTCATTGATGACATCCTTGTTTATTCGCAGAGCCGAGAGGATCATGCCGATCACCTCAGGGCAGTTCTGCAGACCCTTTATCAGCACCAGTTGTATGCTAAATTTTCAAAATGTGAATTTTGGTTAGAGTCCATTACCTTTCTGGTCCATGTTGTTTCCAGTGAAGGGATTCAGGTGGATCCCCAGAAGATTGCAGTAGTAAAATATTGGCCTAGACCCACGACCCCGACGGAGATCCGTAGCTTCTTGGGTTTAGCGGGGTATTATCGGAGGTTTGTGGAGGGATTATCTACCACTTGCCTCCCCTTTGACTAAGTTGACGCAGAAAGCAGCTAAATTCCAATGGTCCGATGCTTGTGAAAAGAGTTTTCAAGAATTGAAATCAAGGTTGACAACAGCACCAGTATTAGCCCTGCCAGAGGGTACAAAGTGATTTGTGGTGTATTGCGATGCTTCGAGAGTCGGGCTCGGGTGTGTGCTGATGCAACATGGAAAGGTTATAGCCTATGCTTCTAGGCAACTCAAGAATCATGAAAAGAACTATCCAACTCATGACTTAGAGCTTGCAGCGGTGGTGTTCGCACTAAAGATTTGGCGACATTGTCTATACGGGGTCCATGTGGATGTATTCACGGACCACAAGAGCCTTCAATATATTTTCAAGCATAAGGAGTTAAATCTAAGGCAACGAAGATGGCTAGAATTACTCAAGGACTATGACATTGATATTCTCTATCACTCGGGGAAGGCTAATGTTGTGGCAGACGCTCTTAGTCGAAAATCCATGGGAAGTTGACTCATTTGGAGGCATATCAGAGACCGTTAGCCAGGGAGGTTCACCAATTGTCCAGTTTGGGAGTTCGCCTTGCAGACTCTAATGAAGGAGGAGTAATTGTACAGAATGGGGCTGAATCATCGATCGTGGCAGAGGTGAAAGAGAAGCAATTTAACGATCCGTTGTTAGCACAACTGAAGGAGAGGATTCATAAACACAAGACCACAGCTTTTTCCGTTGGCATGAATGATGGTACCCTATGGTACCAAGACCGCCTGTGTGTTCCTGATATCGACGGTCTTCGGGAAAGGATCATGGTAGAGGCTCACACTTCCAGGTATTCCGTGCACCCAGGTTCTACAAAAATGTATCATGATCTCAAGGAAATTTATTGGTGGAACAACATGAAGAGGGATGTGGCGGATTTTGTGGCGAAACGTCTGAATTGTCAACAAGTGAAGGCCGAACGTCAAAGGACCGGTGGATTGGCTCAATGCATAGAAATTCCAATGTGGAAATGGGAGATGATTAACATGGATTTTGTGGTAGGGTTGTCGCGCAAATTCGACTCAATTTGGGTGATCGTGGATCGACTCACGAAATCAGCGCATTTCTTGCCAGTTAAATCTACCGACACAGCGGAACAGTATGCTCAGCTTGTATATCAAAGAAATAGTCAGGTTGCATGGCACTCCAGTCTCAATCATTTCAGATCGCGGGGCTCAGTTTACAGCCCACTTTTGGAAGAAGTTTCAGCAAGGCTTGGGTAAGCAAGTAAACCTTAGCACAACTTTTCATCCACAAACCGATGGGAAAATAAAGTGGACTATTCAGATGCTTGAAGACATGTTACGTGCTTGTACTATTGATTTCAAGGGTAGTTGGGATGACCATTTGCTGCTCATAGAATTTGCTTACAACAACAGCTTCCATACTAGTATCCAAATGGCATCGTTCGAAGCATTGTATGGTAGGAGATATAGGTCTCCCATCGGATGGTTTGAGGTTGGAGAAGCGGAATTGATAGGGCCGGACCTCGTGTATCAGGCCATGGAGAAAGTCAAGCTTATTAAAGAAAGGTTGAAAACTGCTCAAAGTCACCAAAATTCCTATTTGGATGTGCGTCACAGAGATTTGGAGTTCAAAGAAGACGATTGGGTATTCTTGAAAGTTTCCCCAATGAAGGGTATCATGCGATTTGGAAGGAAGGGAAAATTAAGTCCGAGGTATGTCGGACCATACAAAATCATTCAGAGAATTGGTCAGGTGGCATACAAACTCGAGCTGCCACCCGAGATGTCATTGGTACACCCGGTCTTTCATGTGTCTATGTTAAGGAAGGTAGTAGGGGATCCATCCACCATCGTGCCAGTCGAGACTATTGAGGTGAATGAAGAGCTATCATATGAAGAAGTCCCAGTTGCCATTCTTGATAGGCTAGTTCGAAAACTGAGAAATAAGGAAATTGCATCCGTGAAAGTATTATGGCGGAACCAGCAAGTTGAGGAAGCCACTTGGGAAGCCGAGGAAGAAATGAGAAGGAAGTACCCATATTTGTTTGAATAGTTATATAATAGCTTTCATGCATTTGGTTCCTATAAACTCTTATCTTTTGACTTGATCTATGTTAAACTATTCCATTTTGATTATGTATGTTGCCTATGCAGCCATGGTTGGTGTTGAACAAGTTATGTTATGTCTATGGAACATGTATATGCTGTTAGGATATGTATCTGGGGCCCTCTGACAGGTGGATAGTCCTAGTTACAAAGGAAACTCTGGCGAAATTTTCTGAAATTTAAGGAGTTAGCCAAATTCGGGGCAGATGATATATTTCATAATGTGAAAAGTAGAAGTTACATAAGGATGACTAATGAATGAAACTTGATTCTCATTCGAGGACGCATGATCTTAAGTGGGGGAGAATGTAAAGCCCCAGAAAATTTTGCTTAGTAATTTAAGACTTCGCGGTGCCAAGGTAGGCTAAATATTTTTTCTTGCATACAAATGAGGATTAAGGATATTATGGATATCAATTGGATATATTAATAAGTGTATAATTCATATTAGAAGTGATTTGGGGTCTAAGGAGAGGCCTAAGTCTAAGCCAAGTTATAAAATTTCATAATAGACGAAAGTTGCAAATGAGTGCGCACAAGACCTCACTTTGGACAATTATATATCCAGTTATATAAGGATTTGTGTGATGAAAAGACTATCAAATAAAAGGTCTTTGATTCTAGTTTCCAACGCTTCAAACCGTTCGTCATTCGGACATTCCTACACAAAGTTATGACCAAATTACCAAAGCAGCGCAGAAATTTGAACTACCGCGGCGCCCCATGCGGCGCCTGGCGCGCCGCACCAGTAGTAATTCCAGTATGGTCCAAAATTTCATTTCCAGACACATTTTGCACAGACGCCCCGTGCCTCGCGGCACCCCACGCGGCGCGGCAGTACAAAAAAATGGGTTTTTAAAACCCGAACCCCATTTCATTTAACTCGATTGAGCTTTATTTTTGGGGAAATTTCTGGCATTCTAGAGTGAAGGGAGAGCGATTCTAGAGAGAGGAAAGAGGAAAACTAAAGTTTTCACTACTCTTCCTTGAATCACACCTTGAAATCGCATCAAAGGGTTGCTAAGGTTTCAAAGAGGTAAGAATTTCTTTTCCCCAATTCTTCAACTTTGAAATCTAACTAGAAATGGGTAATTAGTAAGATGATTCATGGATGTGAGAGTATTCATTATTCATGCATGTACAAATTAGGTTTGTGGGAAGATTGTTGAATATAAACAAGTAAAGATTGGGTTGGGAAATGAAGGGAATCTTGTAAAAGAGATTTGAAATCAAGATGCACAACTAGTAATTGATAAAATTCTCAAATGAGCTAGAATTATGAATATCTTCCTAATTTGTGTTCAAATTTTGTTATGTCTCAAAATAGATTGAAGTTGCTAGAATTTCCGGAATATCGTAGTAATTAAAGGAAAGATCAAGAAAGGTATGTATGGCTAACTTTGACCTTTGTAAAGTCACTTTGTTTGGTGTACGAATATTTGGTATGTGATATCTACGTGGATTATTTGTGGAATTCTTGTGATTAGTATGATTTGATTGATCGTGGTTAAGTCTCCTGATACAATGGTGTACGTAATTGGAAATAAACCAAATGTGTGATTGTGAATGTGTTATGTGGTAAGAGTTAAGAAACAAATGATGGAAGGAAATCGTAAATGATGCAGTTGGAACAACTGTGGTAAGAACATATATAGCTTGTATTGGCAATTATCGCGGTGACATAAAATGCATATGAGTTGTTGAATATGATGGAAATAGTATTGATGGCTATAGAAATTCTTTGAGAATTGTTGTTGTTATTGTTGTTGTTGTGTTTATGAATTGTGATTGTTTGGTGGGATCGGGTTGTGCGCCGCAATACGAAGTAATAAGGTATGGGTTGTGGTGATAAGGGTGTCCGAGGTAATAAGGGTGGCCGAGGTAATAAGGGTGGAAAAGTGATCGAAATCACTATTGAAATGAAAATATGAGAAAGTTGTGAAATCATTGATGTGAAAATGTTGAAGGGGAAATGGAGAGATTGTAACTTGTTTGGCTTGATGGTTTTCTTTCATGTGTATTTGATTGTTGATTCCATGACTACTTGTTACTTGTGTATGGTTTGAGTTTACTTAGGGCAAGTTTGTTCATACATACCAGTACAATTCAAATGTGATGACGTCCCTTTTTCCGGGGGTGCTACATTCGTGTTATGATTGTAGGTGGATCCATAGCAGGTACTCCAGTCTACCGACCGTAGCTCCCCTTCACTTTCCGCCAGAAGCATTGGTGAGCCCTTTTCCTCCCGGGGCCTTGCGTGCCTCATACCTCTTTTTATTTAGGAGTCTTGTTTTGGTTTATGGTGTAAGGTATAGCCGGAGCCTTGTTACCGGCAAGTATTGTATCACTCTTTTGTATCCCTAGAGGCTCTGTAGATAGGAAATATGGGTTATGTACTTATGTATTTTTGGAAGTATAACTTATAAACCACGCTAAGTAACTATGTATGCTATGTAAATCTCGTAAGAGTGTGTTTAAATTTATAAATGGCTATTTCACTTGGTCAATAGGAAATGGAAACGCGGGGTAACACGTGGAATAGGAAAGGCACCTAGGTCCGCTTGGCTGGGGCTGCCCGGTCGAGCGCCGGTCGCGCCCCTCGATTTTGGGGCGTGACAGCGAGACTTTAAGGTAAGTAAGGTAAACGTGAACAACGTACGAGATACTCAAATGCATAAGGTTGTGAATAGTACATGCTTCAGATAAAAGGCTAGAAGCGTGGGGATTCAATATCCGGGAATGATAGCGGCATTGTCAATAGCATATCTTCCAGCCTATGGTTTGTAGGTATCGAGAGGTCTAGTTAAGAGAGAAAAAGAAGAGTTTGAGATGATGTGATGTCTCTCTTGATATTCCAGAATAACATAAGGAAATCTATGGTGCAAGAAAGTTGAAGAAAGGTTGCGAGTAGTATAAATGAATATGTGTAGGTCGCAAGCTAAAATATGGTAAAGCGACAAGGTTTTAAGAAGACATGAGTAAGTATAAGAAAGGGGCAAGTGAGAAGATGATGAGAATGGATAAGACCTTAGGATTAAGCCCATGAAAACAAGAGAGCTGCTGGTTTCTCTAAGTTATAGAAAGTTCAATATTGCCTGAATGAACTCAAAGGACTCTAAGACTAGTAGGGTTTGGAGAAGATGGAATGCTACCCTGGTAGTAGAATGAAGGTTTAATTGTGATAGATGAAGGATAACATTTGGGCCTTCGATTGAGTAATGATTTCATAAATTGTACAGGATTAAAATACCCACGTAAGGTAAATCATATTGGGATGCTAGGAAATACGACTATGGAAGTATAGTATCGTATCACCCACAGGTGGATCAACACAATCACTTCAAAGGTTCCATGATGAGATGTGAGCCCTAGAAGCATTATTGCATAAGAGATCAAGTTATCAGTGATAGATGATACATCAACATTAAGGTAAATCGACAATGGATGGACAAAAGTTACAAAAAATGAGATGAGATTGGGCCATTATTCTTAATATGAACAGTAATGAGGAAGCATTAAAGGATATAGACTTATACATATAGGATAAACAACAAGAGTAACCTGGAGTTTGGTAGCAAACCTTAGTAACGATAAATTATGACATACCTAGATGCAGTAAAATCATGTGGATAGATAACCAGGTCTATGAAATAAGATATAGCAATATTTGTAAGCTCGACAAAGTACCGAGCGAAGAACTTCAATAATAGCTAAAAATTTGAGGAAAAAGGCAAGAAGAGTCGAATAGGCGCACTTACAAGGTCAGAGTCATACGGGCTGCATGATAGAAGGTAGCAACAGTTACAAAATTGAAAGGATTCCGACTACAAGTTGTGGTATGGGAAAGAGGCCTAAAGGGGGGAATGCCTTGGCCTTTAGGTTTATTCACAGAACAATTGCCCAGATGGCAAGGAGAGTACTAAAGTATTCGAAAGACATAGGTGTTTATCGCAAAAATGGTAATAACAATTAAATTTGATTATGGGACTCTAAAAATACGTGATCTATTTTTGTGCTAGTTGTTAAGCAGTTGATGTTATGTGTGAGGTTTAGAAACGAGATAAGAGTAAGGAAAAAGGTGGTAACCAAACCGATACGTTAATAATCCGGGCCTCGAGCTTGTCGATTCGGGGGTCTCGAGGTCGATTCCGGAGCTCGACTGTGAGCTATCGAAGGTGATCGGAGTATGATTAATAGTTATAACAAAATCAATGAAGGCTCTTTATGGCCAATGATAAGCAATAAATAATGAACACGAATAAAGATAATAAAGAAGCAATAATATCAAGGGAATGTGTTAGAGAGCAGAGAGAATGTTCTTGTATATTTCGTGTGGAGCCACTGAAGCAATATGTCCTTACAAAATGGCAAAGGTCCCCTTTATATATGAGGGGAATCCCAATATAGTACAAAATGCATTAATTACAAAAATATGGAAATGGGGCAGCTAAATGATGCCCTGATTCAGGTTTAGAGTAGCCCACTAGACTTTGTCAGCCCTAGCCATATGCCTTGGGAACTCCCCATTTCTATCATAACCGTGGTCAACATTGTCCCAAGGTCGAGCATCGACGAACCTCAATGGAGGAGACTCGACCGTAGCCTTGTAGCCTCGAGCCTTCGAGATGATCTTCTGAGGTGCTTCGATGACGAGGAATTGGACCCTCCAATTTCACAATATACAGATAGTCCCCACGTTTCTTGGAGTAGAACGACAAGAAATGATTTTGATAACCAACTTTTCGAACTCCCCGTGATGATGTCATACTGATGATGCAAGCCTCCATGATACCCGAAACGTCCCGTCGTTTTGCTTCTTCAGGATCATTCAATGCATTATAGTCTCTCATTCTCCAAAGTTATAACGTCGCCATCGGTTCAGCTCCCAAGGACGTATTAAATGTGCCTGCCGTTACATCTTTTGAAGACAATAATAGCGTCGTCGATTATGCTGCCGCCCTTCCTATAAATGGGAGCCTCCTAGGATCAACCTTTCATTCAAGTGTCTTCCCATATATATCCATCCCTCTCTTCCTACCATCCTTATCCATTATCATCCACCATGTTTGAGGCCCATGGCCTCAAGATCAAACTGCGGCATTTCTATCATCCATGCCACGACTTATCTCCTGGACTTTCTTTTGTCAAGTGAGATTACACCGTTTTGTTGTTGTTGTTTTTATTGTATTCATCATTGGCTCGGGACGACGAAGCGGAGGGCCAATTTCTCTTGGTTTGGGGAAATATTTGGACTCTATACCACTGCTCAAGGGGTTGTTCAGACTCTACACTGTTGCTCACCTCCCCCGACTACCCGGTGTGGCGCCTCACTCCTTTTTCTTTCCATGGAGTGAGGTGGTATTATCTACTAACTATTGTATCCCGCACCGGGGTAACGTCTTCAAGAGGTGACTTCGCAATAGTAATGTTGATGAGGTCCATACTAGCCAGATTTTTCACCCAGCCACTTCTTCATTCCTTTCTGCTTCTTCTGCGTCACTTTGCTCTCCTCCACCACTTTTCTCTTCTTCACCTTCCCTTTTGAAGATACTGTTCTAGAGGATCGAGATAAGACTCCCGAGGAGATGGCATTTTGAAGATATTGCCACTGAGGATGCACCCTCGAGGATTGGCTAGGCTCTAGGCTTTTACCATATGTGTATCCCATTGCTTCTTTGTTTCTGTGTAAGCACCCCTCGTGGGATTTTGTAATCTTATGTAAGGATACCTCGTGGGCTTTTGTAATCAAATATTTATGAATGTAAATATGTTTATTCAATTTTGTCTTCGATGTTTGCTATATTCTTTTTTATTTATGTTTATGGAGACTCTGAATGCATGATTCTATCGGTTGCTACCAATATTAAGCCCAGGTGTGAGTATTTTTCCTGACCTTTGATTCCTCTCGTGGAACCCTTTGTCGATCCTTGGATCGAGCCTGGATTGGACAAATAAACTCGGGTCGTCGGGACCCTTACTTCGAGTTAAATGAAAGTAACACCTTGAGCCTTGAGACTGTGATTTATCACTTAGGTCCCGTGGTAATCTTTGAGGAGAAATTTGCTCGGAGGTCCGAGGATAGGGACTGCCTTTGAGCTTTCGAGAGCAGTCCCCGAGTGGAGGTTCGTTCAAACCTGGACCACCTTGAAACTTTCTTTGGACTTAGCGTAGATAGCCTTAAGGTGTTGTAGATAGATCCCGGAAAGGGGTTTGCTCGGACTCAGACGGTACCCCGGGGCCAAGCGCATACGGGTGGAGTTTAAGTGCTTATTTCCTTCTTGAGTTTTGTAACGATGCCAATAGCTTCTTGGAGCCTAACTTCTTTTTCATGGAGGTCCTCGAGGTTGGGTACTACCTCGGGACTTGTGACGATGTTGTAGGCTTCTTAGAACCTAACTTCTCTTTGATGGAGGTCCTCGAGGTCGGGTACCACCTCGGGACTTTCGGTGATGTCGTTGGCTTCTTAGAGCCTAACTTCCCTTTGATGGAGGTCCTTGAGGTCGGGTACCACCTCGGGACTTGCGATGATGTTGTTTTTTCCATATGGGGTTGTTTCTATTTTTTTGGAGATCCCACCATTTTAAGTGGTTACCCTTTCTTTTATGCGTTAAGCCTTTCATTACTTCAGTACTAACGTACTTGCACAGATTCCTACTTTAGTTCTCTAATTTTGCCATAGCCATGACTACCGCATTGGGGTCTGTCCGATAGAGATGGGAGAACTCCGCCTCTGGCATTCATGACCAATGAGAGTATACCTTAAAGAATACTTCTTTGATAGGAGAAGAGCATCTCGGGTTGGTGAGAAAAGACTGCGGATGGGGGGAGGAAGTAGTGTTACAGATACTTTCCCCGGATAAGGGCATCACGGCTCGTGCCGATTGATTCTTGAATATATACATGTATCCTTTCACACTAGGCCCCCTTGATAGGGTTGTGTTTGACTTCTATTTAAAGTATGGGTTACCTTGGTGCAGATCCACCCGTCATTTTGGCGAATAGTGTTGATGATGAGATTTTTGCAGAGAAGGTAGGGCTTGAACTTACGCTTACTCATCTTATTAGGTTGTACCGGCCCTTTCACCATCGAGGTATGCTAACCTTGTGATGCCGATCAACCACACCCTTCGTTATTGATGATGAGGAACATGGAGATCGGGAGTGAATGAGTCAATTCGTCCGAGTCCGGACCGCGGACATTATCCCTGTAGAGCTTATGTTGTTCCCTAAGGAATAGAACTATACACGTAAGTGGTACATTCTGTACCTTCTTATTTTGTTTATGGCAAAGACTAGTTTTGTAATCGTGCCTTCTTTTCTTTTTCTGTAGCAGCTTCCTGGGCACCGAGCAACGTTCCTAATCTATCGGATTAGGTTCGGAGGTTGGTGACGCACTCAACTTGTGATGAGCGCAATTGGAGAGCTTTGTCCTGGGGTAGATGGGAAGCAAAACATCATGGTGCATGTTATGTTATTTTTTCCTTTCCCTTCCTTCATTTGGAAAGGCGTTTTCCCTTTTGCATATTAATCTTGTTGTTGCAGGCATCGGAGAGCCTTCTGAGGTGAGGCATTGCTCCTTTGTAGAAGGGGAAGGGTTGCTAGCTTCCGAGCTAAAGAACGACAACAGTAAGTGAGAGATGCCTTTATAGGGCGATGGTGCTCAAAGCAAGGCAAAACGGGACCGGGGCTTCGGAGCGGAAGTATCGCCTGAGCCTGCTGCGCCCGTGGTTCTTGGTTCTGGAAAGGTGGTTTCTCCATTGTTGTCGCTTTTTTTTTTCCGTCGATAGTACTTCGAGGGATACTAGAAACCTGGGGTTGCATACTCCGAGCGACCGTGCCTCGACCAGAGTTGATTCTTTTAGAGCTGTGGGAGCTAGGTTAACAGATGTGTGATCGGCTTTCGAGGAAGCCCAGCGGCTTCACTTCGTGGGGAGTTTTGACACAGGCCTTTTGTGTTTCGCTTCTTCCCTTCCTTATCGGGTTTTCCTTTGCAGGCCTGCGACAAGCTTAAGTTCGGGCTGCTTTGCCGTGAAGCTAGGCTGTAGAAAGCTCTGGACGAGGAGAGATCCCTTAGGTTCCTTTGCGATGAAAATGAAGTCGATCTAGCACATTTGCAGTATGAGGTGAGCCGGAGCTTGAGTTATGAGAGTTACTTGAAGGAGCAGGTAGTTTTCTGTCCCGGGTGAGTGTGCGTTCCGCCTTCTAGCTTCTGAGGCTAACACTTCATTATCTCAGTTTCAGAAAAAGATGGAGGCCCTGGAGAGCCTTCAGGATGAAACTAGCTGAGTCGAGCGTGAACATGATGAACTAAGAGCTCAGGTGGAGGTTCAGGCATTTAGAGGAGAAGGGTGCTCTGGCTAAAGTTCTCGCCTTTGAGGCTCAACTCCGCTTAGCTCGCGATAATGCCTCGGTTCAAATGGATGTGATTACAAAGCTCGAGTCCGAGCTTTCGAAGGTCAGGGGTGAGATCATTGATGCCCGGGCTGAATGCGTAATGAGCCGAACTAAGGCTGACCAGGAGATGGCGATCTATTTATAGGACGCTATCGATGCTCAAGCTGAGCCGAGAAGGATTCTCGACTGTGAAGAGAGGATCAAAGAATACGCTCGTTGCAAGTCTCGAAGAAATACCCTCGAGGAGATCCATGCTAGGGATTTCATCCTCTCGGAAGAGTTGGCACGAGCGAGGGTAGACGAGCGTAATGCTCGGTTACTTTTGTCCGACACCAAAGAAAGAAAAGATGAGGCCGACAGGCCGTAGCTCCTAGGGGGTGTAGATTTTGCCATCTATATATAGCATTTCAAAGCATGTTTGTAGATAGAGATTGCGTTTTTTCGTATATGTGTATAAAAGAAAACCTTGCGGCTTTATTTCTTTTGTATCTCTTTCTATCTCGAATTTGGCCAGGTGAACTGGTTTGAGTTGGTAGGAATCCTTAGATTCGTGATATGGCCCTAGGGCTCATTAGGCTGGCACGTAGGCTCTTACGCGCTCGGTCAATGTGACCTATTATGTGCGGCCCTGAGGCTCATTAGGCTGGCCCATAGGCTCTTACGCGCTCGGTCGATGCGACCTTTTATGTGGGCTGGTGACAACAGCTCTTACGCCTTGCTCTTAGGCATATTTAGTTAACTATTTTGGGTTCAGTCTCTGAATCGGGTTTTGACTCGAGCTCATTTAACCCTTAAGTTTTGTATTTGTGCGGTCTGGTGAAAATAGCTCTTACGCCTTGGGTCGAAGCGACCTTTTAGTATGGGCTGGCGACAACGGCTCTTACGCCTTGCTTTTAGGCATATTTAGTTAGCTATTTTGGGTTCAGTCTCCGAATTGGGTTTTTACTCGAGCTCATTCGACCCTCAAGTTTTGTATTTGTGCGGGCTGGTTACAATGGCTCTTACATCTTGGGCCGATGCGGCCTTCTATGTGGGCTGGCGACAATGGATCTTATGCCTTGGGTCGAAGCGACCTTTTATAGGCTTTGGTTTTCCCTCGTTAAGGACTTTTTAAAATAATTTTTTCCTGACTCTTCGACGGTTTGAGAAGAATCTCAATTACAAGTCGTTGTGTGGCGATGATTGATCACCTTGGGAGGTTTGACTCGGAGGCTGAGTATCTCGAAGCATGTGATTTAGAGCTGACATAGTCGAAGCTCTTTTTCCTATGTCGATGGTAGCTTGTTTAACTAGTTCTTTTCAAAGTAGATTCAAAGTAACTGAAGGCCTGTGATTTTGTAGCGACGGTCGAACGTCCCCAAGTTACGTTAGTTTGGCTGGTACAGCCTTATGACCGTAGTCATTTATGCTTGGTGGGAGCCATTTTTTATCCCGAGTGAAGTATTTTTGGTGTCTCTATCGAGGGTATGCCTTTTAGGAGTCTTACAAGTTCGATATATAGCCTTAACTTTGAGATCAGGTTTATGCCTTTAGTAAGGTCTTACAAAATTTTCATGCCTTTGAGGTCTTATAGTTTTTAGATACTTGGTAAAAGTATAATTCATGCCTTGCTTGATGTCTTACATGTACTGTTGTTGCCTTATGTAGGTCTTACGAGACCGAGTCTACCCGCTTAGGGTCTTATGGCCTCGGATTTTTTAATAAATGGTGATTGGTGACAGTCCCCGAGTCATCGGGGGTATCCTGGCTCGGGAATCATTACTTGAAAACTTGGCATTGCCACATTGAGGGCTTACGATTTTGGCGATTCCAGCCCTGAGGTCATGCGATATTTGAGATTTTGGCGCCAGTCCTCTAGCGCTTGGGATATTTTCATTCGAGGAGTCATTTTTGCAAAGATGTCGAGTTTCCTTTGGAGCGTGGGATGCTTTGATAAAAGATATTGTTTGATTACTTGGTACAAGTATACATGTTTTTGCTATCGGGGGCCCGGCTATGCGGGCATGGTTCGTTCGACCGTTTGGCCCGGTACATCATTTTCGTATTAGGACCCCATTTGGCGTTTCTTAGCTTTTCCGAGTGGATAGCCTTCCAGGGGGATGCTCATCAGTGTTCAGGGTTGATTGCAAAAGAAGCCTTGAATACTTGTCGAGTCTTCCTTAGGAAGAATGTGGATGTTGCCTCATTAAAAGCCTTACCGGTAAAACCCTTTTCGGGACAAAAACTCGGTCGAAGGAAAAGAGTGCAATGGATGCTTTAAAACATTAAGGACTTCGGGCTGGGTTAGCGCTTTGATTGCTTCGGTCGGGCGCCTGCATAAGGGTTAGTGTGAAATATAAAATAAAAAGGGAGAGGGTTATACCTTAGTGTGGGATGTGCCGGTGACATTTTGAGACCGATATGTTCTATTCGCTTGTGATGAGGACGCGGTACGGTCCTCTACTTTGTTTAACCGGGCTTAACTGAAGATGTATTTTGATTACCCTTTGTCCCGTTTGCGGGTGGAGGTATTGGTACCGGCGCCACATCGTGCACCGTGAACATTTCTCTTGTGGCATGTTGTTCCCTGTAGACGGTTTTAATTCCATCCTTTGTCGGGAATTTCATCATTTGGTGGAGGGTGGATGGTATTGCTATCATGCAGTGTATCCACGGCTTCCTGAACAAGGCGTTGTACCTCATGTCTCCTTTGATGACATGGAATTTGGCATTCTGGGTTGTGCCAGCCACGTTGACTGGGAGGGTGATTTCTCCTTTCGTTGTTTCACTTGCCATGTTGAATCCGTTGACAACTCGAGTGGCAGGCATGATTAGGTCAAGCAGTCTGAGCTGCTCTATTACCCTCGACCTGATAATGTTGGTTGAGCTACTTGGATCCACGAGTACACGTTTTATTTGAAATGTATTTACAAGGAAAGAGATTACCAATGGGTCATTTTGGGGTTGAGACAAGGTCTCGGTGTCCTCTTCGCTGAATGTTAGGGCATCCTCAGATATATATACCCCCAGGTTCACTTTTCTCTAGTGATGGATATTCTTGTCCTTCTCATCACGGGTTCCTGTAGGGCATCGATGCCTCCCAAGATCATGTGGATGACATGTTGTGGCTCATTTGTTTCGTTCTTCTTGGCCGCCTCTCTTTCTTAGAATTGAATTTTGGCATGGTCGCTGAGGAATTCCCGGAGTTGGTGGCAATCTTCGGTCCTGTGGCCCTGCGTGTTGTGAAATTCACTCACTAAGTTATGATTCCTTTGTGAATGATCTGATTGTACAGGCTTGGGCCACCTAACATCTCTGATGTTACTGATGGTGAACACGATGTCTAATACATCGACGTTGAAGTTGTATTCTGATAAGCGAGGTGCCTCTGTTGGCCCAGCGTTCCTATCGAATCAGGCTCTATTTATGAGTCCCCGAGGATTCTGTCCTCGGTCTATCCTTCGATCGTTGCGAGGTGGGTTGCACCTCAGGGCGTTTCTTCTGTCTTCCGTGTATGGCTGATATATTTCTTTGTTTGACTTTGTCTCCTTCGCCAGAAGCCTTCTTGGGTATACTAAGCCCGCGGGGGCTCCTAGCTGGTCGTCTTCGACCCTGATCTTCGACTGATATTAGTTGTGGACGTCCGACCAGGTCACACCAGGATACTCGATCAAATTCTATTTCAACTGCTCTGAAGCCACCGATCTTCGTTCATTCAGACCTTGAGTGAAGGCCTGCACTGCCCAGTCATCGGAGATCGGTGGTAGTTCTATTCGTTCCATTTGGAAGCGAGATACAAACTCTCGCAGCATTTCGTTCTCTCTTTGCTTGATGTTGAAGATGTCAGATTTCCTTGTGGCAACCTTGATGGCCCCGGCATGCGCTTTTATGAAGGAATCCGCCATCATAGCAAATGAGTCTATAGAGTTTGGGGTCAGGTTATGATACCACATCATTACCCCTTTAGAAAGTGTTTCTCTGAACTTCTTAAGCAGAACGGACTCGATCCCGTCCTCCCTCAGGTCGTTGCCCTTTACTGCACAAGTGTAGGCGGTGACATGCTTGTTGGGGTCCGAGGTACCATTATATTTCAAAAGATCTAGCATTTTGAACTTCTTTAGGATGGGTTTTGGGGCCGCTTCTCTTGGTAATGGATTTTGTACAAACTTCTTCGAGTCCACACCTTTCAAGATCGGGGGTGCTCTTGGAAGTTGGTCGACCATGGAGATGTAAGTCTCAACCTTCTTATCGTTGGCTTCTATCATTTTCTCGCCCGATTCGATCCTTCTAGTGAGGTTCTCGAGCATTTTTATGATGATGGGATCGGTCATCGACCCGTTATTGCTCGATCTCTCCGGTACCTATTCGGCTGGGGGAGCTGTCCCTGGTGCTACCGTGCTAGGAGTTTTCTGGTAACTTTGCAGCTGAGCAATAGCCAGTTGTTGTGCCTACAACATTTCAAAAATAACATGAAGGCTAACCTCTCGTTCTTCCCTAGTCGGGGTTTTCTAAGCTTCTTATTGATCTCCTAGGTGCACGCTCTTGTCAGTGTAGGAGCTTATGTCGATGTGTTGGCGCCGCGTGAGATCGTGTCCACGGGGATTGGTTATGTTGCATTCCCAGGGTTTCGTGGTGGCACACCAACACCTAGAACACCTATACCGTTTTCTCTGTGGTCCTCAAGATTGTTGTTTTCACCTCCATTCACTGAGTTAGACATTTCGACATGAAATCGAAGATCTTGGACAAGAAAAAACGTGAAAGATAAAGTGCGTTATGTAGTAAAACCAGAAAAAAAATAATCTCTATTATTTTTAGCCCCACGGTGGGCGCCAAACTGTTTACCGCAAAGATGGTAATAATAATTAAATTTGATTATGGGACTCTAAAAATACGTGATCTATTTTATGCTAGTTGTTAAGCAGTTAATGCTATGCGTGAGGTTTAGAAACGAGATAAGAGTAAGGAGTAAGGTGATAACCAAACCGATAGGTTAACAATCGGGCCTCGAGCTTGTCGATTCGGGGGTCTCGAGGTCGATTCCGGAGCACGACTGTGAGCTATCGAAGGTGATCGGAGTATGAATAGCAGTTTTAATAAAATCAACGAAGGCTCTTTATGGCCAATGATAAGCAATAAATGATGAACAAGAATGAAGATAATAAATGGAGCAATAATATCAAGAGAATGTGTTAGAGAGCAGAGAGAATGTTCTTGTATATTTCGTGTGGAGCCACTGAAGCAACAGGTCCTTGTAAAATGGCAAAGGTCCCCTTTATATATGAGGGGAATCCCAACATAGTACAAAATGCATTAATTACAAAGATATGGAGATGGGACAGCTAGATGATGCTCTGATTCGGGTTTAGAGTAGCCCACTAGACTTTTCCAACCCTAGCCGTGTGCCTTGGGAACCCCCTATTTCTATCTAATCGTGGTCAACATTGTCCCAAGGTCGAGCATCGATGAACCTCGAGGGAGGAGACTTGACCATAGCCTTGTAGCCTCGAGCCTTCGAGATGATCTTCTGAGGTGCTTCGATGACGAGGAATTGGACCCTCCGATTTCACCGTATACAATATGTTATGAAAATGATAAGTGCATCAGTAAAACATTCGAGGATGGATAATACAAAGGGGGAATAATGTTACACCCCATGTTTTCATACATGGAAGTACACCATGAGTAAATTGATGAAAGCTCGGAAATGAGATTTATTTTGGGATTATAAGTATTATGCTATTTCAAACAAGTGATAAGTTAATTCATGAAGGTGAGAGAGTAAGCGAATCAAAGAAAAGAGTTCCGTCAAAGTTTGACAATTTGGGAATAAAATATGGTCCGAGCTATAATACCCAGTATTTATGGACTAGTACCATACAAGATACCACATGACCATAATAGTAAGGTATAAGGTATGTTAAAAGTGAGTAGTATTTTAAGTAATTTGAGATGATTCTTAATTATGTTGGTAATTGGTTAATTATTGGTTTATAAAAATTAACAAGTTAACCAAGAGATTGATGGAGAATTAATGAAGATTATTGTATAAGCTTAAGGTACCAATGTGGAAGCCAAGAAGCCTTGGTCAGATATGACTCTTAAGTCATGTATCTTTGTGTCACATATAGAAGATTTTGTGGCTTAGTCACTATTCAAATGGGGACTATACCAAAATATTAAAAGAGACTATCTGATTCACTATTCCATCTCTACAAAGTTCAAAGAGATATTCAGCAACTCATTCATAAAATTAGCAACGTGATTTCCTACAAAAATCTTAAAAGTCTACGTAATGTTATAGCAACGGGATTTTGCGATTCTAAGGAGGTACGGTGCAATCTTTCTCAAGAACATCATATGTATTTTTCCCTACTCCGATCTCGCCGTTGCATGATTTGTTGCAACTGAAGTATATTAAAAGGATTGTCAAGAGAATCGGCTCAGGTATGTTAAGGCTATCCCTTCCTTCTTTTTGGCATGATCTATACGACACGAACGAAATGAGCAAATACACAAATTCCAAAAATGACTCTATTCATAGAAGTATTATAGATGTCTATGTTCTTGAATTCCCATGTGTCATAATACTCTATCATCTGTTCATGGGTCTCAAAAAATACGTAAGTTGATAAAGTTTATTTCATGATATTAATCAAAGGCATAATGGTCTTATGACACTCCGAAAATTTTTATTGACGTACTTCTCATGCATTGCATTCATTTACATTGACCCATGACCAGATGGCGTTATATACGTGTATATATGTATAATATATGTATATGGGATATAGGAAAAGGTTACGGCATTATATACGTACCACCACCTAATCAGTTGGTATACATTAATGATTTTGCCCACAGTGGCCAAGATGATATGATGGGATGCCCTCAGAGGCTTGATGATGTTATGAACACATGTACCTATGAATGACATGATATTCATATGCATATGCATGACACTATAAGTATTTCATGATTTACATAGTTATCCAGACTTACAGGTTGAGTCATTTACTCCATATTTTTTTGCATGTCTTTTATGTACTTATTTATGTGCCTTACATACTCAGTACATTATTCATACTGATATTCCTTTTGCTTGGGGACGCTGCGTTTCATGCCCATTGGTCCTGATAGACAGGTCGAGAGTCCTCCAAGTAGGCTATCAGCTCAGCGGAAGATGTTGGTGCACTCTATTTGCTCCGGAGTTGCTTGTTTGGTCAGTATGATTTAGACGCATATTGTTTGGTATGGGGGGGCCCTGCCCCGACCTTTATGTTAAGTGTATACTCTTAGAGGCTTGTAGACACATGTCATGTATACGAATGCTTGTATGGCCTTATCGGCCTATGTTTTGAGTTTACAAATTATTATGTTGGCCTTATGGGCCCGTATATCACATTTATAAGTTCTTATATCAGGTTGGGTCGTCCTATATTGAGTATTCCCCCATGTTAATTCTGGTTAGCCCATGACAGCCCCTTTGGCCCATTTACCATGAAAGTAAAATAAGAAAGATATGTTATATTGGTACTCAGTTAAGTAAGGTACCGGGTGCTTGTTGCGGCCCATAGGTTTGGGTCGTAACAACACTTCACGTACAAGAGACTGATTTTATTAGTACCAAACAATTCAAAAGTTTCCACATAACAAAACAAGACTAATTTCCTTAAGAAAGTCGTCACGCCATCCATCATAGGGAAATGTCACCCGGTTCAATACAAAAATGTTACTTGGGAAACAACCGTAGCATAACGAAAACCCAAGGAAATACTACTAAAGAGATAAAAATAATATAAACTAAAATACTAAAGAAGATAAAATAAACACTACAGAAATAAAAATAAAAGAACAAAACTACTATAAGTGATACTAAAGGAATAACAAAAGCAACTAATACTAAAGGAATAAAAATAACATAAACAAAAACTACTAAAGAAAATAAATAAAGAAAAAAAATAAAATAGAATAACAGAAGTCACTAATCTGCAAATATATATACAAGCGATCACAACTACGCTCGGCAAGAGTACATGATAAGCCATAATAAAACAAGCCCGACAAGGGCACACAATATCCATACCACAACATAAATCCAGCAAGGGTACAAATTAAGTATCAATATACAAATAAAGTATACTCCCTGAAGCCACCCCCAACTAACAACATTGCAGTGTCCTCACCAATATCAAAATAAAAGGGAAAGTAGTTTGAGGGTCTCCCTGAGTTCTGCATCATACTAGTAAACTGTGGGAGTAAGGCAAATCACTGCCATGAAGAACTCTCGGCCTCATCATCATCTGTATCCTCAGCATCATCACCAGCATCATTTGACATGAAGGAGTACTCCTCGCTATCATCGTAATCCCCAACTGGTATCTTCCTGTCCAGCTGCCCCCATGTGATGATGGCCTTAATGCCTCTCCACATCTTGATCACAAACTTGCCCTTCTTCCTATTCTTCACCTTCTTCTTTTGGAAGTCTAACTGAAGATCTGCATGTGCCTTGGCCAAGTTTCTATAGGCTGCCTCGAGCTTGTCAACAGTAGCTTCCATCTTATCATGAGACTCTACCTGCTTTTTCTGTGAATCTAGGTGTTGCTCCCCTTTTTCTCTCGAAATCGGGTTTCGACACGCGACAACTCTTTTAAGGAAGGTGATAAAAGAGAAAGCCTCCACCTAATGGGTTCGAGGTGTCTGGTTTAACTAGTTTGTGTCACCAAAGATCGGGTAAGGGCTCAAGTTACCTCGAAAAGAAGGTTTTAGGCACTTTTTGAGGTCCACAACTGTGGGTCCCGACCGAATTTGAATTATATGAATTAGTTTGAAAAACAAAGACAAATAAAGCAAGAAGTTTGGGAAGTTATTACCAAAAGTCCTTGAATAAACATTGATTTAAAGACAAGGTGGGGGTCCTAAATTTTTTAGCCTAAAGGATTACTCTGTGCAACATAAATAATACTTCGTAACTCCCTCGAGATAGGGTGTTACTCGTATTATTCAGCAGGCATAGACTATCATCTCCTGCTACCCAATTACTATCTCTAAGTTGTTACCTAAGGCGCACTAATTGATTCTAAGTTGTACCTTATGCGTGCACTACCCGTCATATGCCTATGGTCTAGGAGGCTTTTGGACCTCTATTTTGGGTAGTTCTAGACTTAACTTAGGTTTCTCAAATTAAAAACTTAGGCAACTCACAAAACAAGTTGGACTTTATGCAAAAGCTATTAAGGGCTCAAGTTAGCCTCCACACTTAGACAACAAATGCACGAAAACAAACTGGACGTTAAGCGTTAGACAATTTCAGAATTGAGCCAAATTAAAGCCATTAAACCCTATAGACATGGTTTCTATGTGACCTCGTGCAGGCAGTTTCAGATGTAAGGTGCAATCTTATAGACGTGATTTCTAAACGATTGCACAGTTTAGGGAATCTAATAGTGCATGTTGATTATTGGAATTACCGATTATAAGTGATTAAACCTATAGACATAATTCTTAAGTGATTTACATAGTAGTTGGTAGTGATAACCATTGAAATACCCAAAATTACTGAATTTGATCCTATGGGCATGCTTTCTAATGATGGCATAGCTATGCAACGAAACAATATTTGAAAGTTCAATATTAGCACTTAAAAGCGAGTGGGGTTATCCTATAGGCATGATTTCTACAATTAGTGATTAAAACTGGTTTTAGCTCCTATAGGCATGTCTCCGAAGTGAGTAATTATAACAACAACACATTAACCAATTAAAACCTTATAGGCATGATTTCTAAAATGCAGATTTGTAGAACATAAGCTATCATGACCCTATGGTCATAATGTCTAATGGATATGCTGTAATGCAAATTAAAACAATGGTCACTTTATTTCCTATAGGCATGATATCTAACAAACATGTAGAAGTAGAACGAATTAAATACCTATAGGCAGGTTATCTAACACACACAGTAGCAGAACATGTTTGAGAAAATTAAACACCTATAGGTAGGGTTTCTACCCGTTTCATGCAAATATTAAAATAAACCCATTTTTCCAATTTTACTAACACCCCAATTGTTATTACAACATTATTACAGACCCAATGAGTGAAATAAATTACATAATTACAAAATAGCTATAGTGGGCCTAAGGCAGGCCCAAAGTATACCCGGTCAGGCCAGGCCTTCAATCTCAAGTCCACATAGTTTCACAATAGCCCAAAAAATAATCTCCATAGCCAAAACCCAGTAGCCATCAAAGATTCAGAAAACAGCCATGTACACAAGCCCATTGGCTTATTCAGTAGGTAGAAAGGGGGTAGGATGGAGCATTTAGGACAGAGTGCCAAGGAACCTTAGACCCTAGTGTGTCAGAGCTCACAAGGGTCTCAAAATAGACCCCGAGCAGTGCTCACACTAGGGAGGTTAGTAGAGGAGATTCAGGGAGTGACTAAGGACCAAGTCCTAGTGTGTTAGAGTTCACAAGGGTCTCAATTGGATCTCGAGCAGTGCTAACACTAGGGAGGTCAATGATAGAACCTAGTTAGCCTTTGTTTTTAGCCGGCTAAGAATGAGAACTCAGAAGAGGCCAGGTAACAAGTGAAAGAGAGTAAACTAAGTTTGAGGGACAGCACTGAAGGATACAAACATAGTCAAGTTGAGCACATAGAGCATATAATCGAGCAGGCTTTAGGTTTTAAGAACAGACTTAGCAAAGATTCAGAAGAATAATATCAACACCTAGTGCATAAGTAGTCACACATTAACAAAGCAGGTTTGCAAGATTGGTATACACGGACTCATAGTAAAGAAAAGGTTCAAATTATACTAAGTATAGGTGCTAGTGTTACAAGAAGGAATCATATTAATTGGCAACTGAATTTAGACATGATGAGAACAGATCATCGTAAATACTAGAAAGTCAAGACATGCTAGAAGCATACCATTAAGGAACATGATCAAACATGTTACATAAGCATGATGGCATCATAACAAATTCAGAATAGGAAAGGAAACAGACTTATGCTATATAGTTAATGTATACATTCATGCTTTTGAACACAATCAACTAGTCTATTAAAAGGGATACCAATCATGTAAGTAAAACATGTTCTAGTAGAAGGATTGATAGCAAAATTAAACAACAAAGAGATACAAAGGTCTTCAAAATCAGTAAGTTGAAACATCATAGGCTAGATAAGCTTGAAAGGAATCTAATTTACTCAAGGTTAGGCATGCTTTAAACTGTCAATATGAAATTAAAAGTTAAGGAAAGATAAAAATTAAAGTAGAACAAACAGAATTGCACACAAAAACAACCCAGAAGAACACATTAAGCAAAACTGCAGGAGTGAAAACATATGCAAATCACAGATACAGAGGAATGAAACTAAGAAGTACAGTAACTCACCAATTAAGTGAAAAAACAAGAAAGAATAGAAGTCCACAGTATTATGAATATCAACAAAGAACAAGAACCTAGAATTTCGGTGGCCTTGGCTTTCAGCTGGCCAGGAACCAAATTATAGCACGAGATAATGAAGGACTAATAGAATAGAGCTTTAAATTTTAGTGAGATTATAGTGATTCAAGTCTGTCTTAAAGGGGAATGGGGAAGGGTTTATATAGTAGTAGAAATTAAATAAGTAAACAAGGAAACACTGTAAAATCAACCATAAATAAGGAAGCAATAACATGCAGAATCAATAAAAATCATATTTAGGGAAAAATAGGTAAATCCTAATTTTTTAGGGAAAGCAAATATTACCAGAATATAAACGAAAATAGTAAATAGGACGAATATGGACATAATAACACTTAAAATTAGAGAATCGAACCAATTTTGGTTCGATCTAAAGAGATCTAAAAACCTTAGTTTTAGGGTAAGTAAGAATCAACAAAAAATACACAGCTATTCGTACCCATAATAGAAAAAAGGATGAATATAGACGGAATAGCAGAAAGGTCAAGGATTTGAACCGATTTTGGTTCAATTTTGATGAGATTTGCTTGCCATGTTTAGGCAAGCACTATAGGAGAGTAACCAGTACCAAGAGGAGGTCGTATATTGCAAGTAGTAGCAATCAAATCCCATATTTAGTGGGATTAGGAGAAGGATGTGGGGAGAAGACGGTTAGGGTTTAGTTGAAGAAGAAGGGAGTGAGAGAATATGAGGACGACGGATTGTAGGGGAGTGATTAGGGTTTGGGGGTGAGGGAATAATTAAAGGGAGGGAAATAACAAGGGTCGTTGGTCTTGAGAGATCAACGGCCAGGATTTAAAAAGTGAGTGGGCGGGTCGTGGAGATGGGGCACTGACCGGGTCTTGGGCTGGAGTGGACTGGACTATGGTTTGGGTAGTTTTAGGTCCGAATTTGGTTTTAAAAAATGGGCTATTATTTAAATACGCAAAATTTTACAAAATAATTTATAAAAATGCTCTAATAAATAAATATAAACTATTATTTATGCAATAAAATGATTAACAATAATAATTTAGCATTATAAAAATATAGAAGGCTATTTTGACACAAATAGTATAGATAAAAAGCAATTATATATGAATATAGGCTATTATTGCAAATTAGGTAAATAGCTTAAAAATGCAAACATGATTATACGAAATAAAGTAAAAATATTATAAAACATATATGAGGATGCAAAATAGTGATTTGTATGATTAAGTCATCACAAAATAATTTGAAGGAATAATTAATAATTATTCAAGTAATTTAAATGTAGAAAAAATCAATTTAAAATTCTAAAATTATGAAAAATTATAGAAAATGCCTGTATAGATTTGTAAACTAAATAATGATGCCAAAATAATATTTTGAAAGTATATATATATTTTTTAAAAATATGAGGGCAAAATTGGGTATCAACACTAGGTAAGTCTTCATTTTTTCCTTTATGAAATAGGCGAGCATAGGCTGGGAGATGAGGGCCCACTAGGGAGCTATGACACTAAGTCACGAATGGATGCAAGCTGCGAGTTTAGCACTCCAAATGGTCCCTCAGGCACAACTGCCTGTGAGGATGACTCCGGTCCGGCAACAGTAGTGGTGACTTTCCTCTTCTTGCTCTTTACTACACTGCCCTCACCCGTTACTCTCAACGGATGAAAGGGTTTGTCGGCCGGCAACCATTGATTGGTGTTGCGCACCTCAACCTCTGCCCGCTTGCACAATTCTATAATGAGAAAAGGAAACATCAACCCTGCATTGTCGTATAGCAGATACTCTCTCAGCTCCCTCAGGATATAGTGGCCAACATTCATAGGGATGCCATCTAGGATGCATGCAATGATCAAGGCTCTGGTGTATGAGACATCTGAAACATTTTCACTAGGTGATACCCTGTTGCAGAGGATGTAGAGCAATATTTTGGATTCAGATGTGAAGTCGATCAACTTCAAACCCCTTCTTTTGTTGGCCCATTTTTCTCTCATGCTTGCGGGACAGAGTTTAGAAAGAAGTCATTCTCCGTTGTTGCAATGATCCTTTTCTCGCACTGGCTCGAGTCGATGGTCAGGAAGCCCTAGAATGCCATTGATTTTTTCAGTCCCAAACCTCACTGTTTTGCCTCTAATGGTGAGTTGTGGGTCGGCAAAGTTTGTAGGCTTAAGATTTGTGTAAAACTCATGTACCCACTACTCATTGGCTTTTCATGGAGTAGGCACGAAGCACGACCAGCTGGGGGTTTGTAGACGGCTGTAGAAACTGGAAGCAATTCGGAAAATTTATGCTCGACGATCCCTTTTTCAAGCACGGCCCTTTTTGCGAGAAGATCGTCATAAAACCGGCATTGATAATCAGCAGAGATGAAGCGTGCATTATCAAATTGTTCCTCTCCGTCCTCTTCCTCAATTTCATGATCAAGCGGAGCATTTTCATTCATGTTCGGTTCCGTTGTAAGCTCAAAGTACCTTCAAAAAATCAAAACAATGTTAGTCGGGTAGTAGAATTATGTTAAGCAATTCGAAACAATGCAATTAGGACAAATAATCAAGTCTAACGGGCCCCGAAAACTCCAGATGCAAAGTTACTAGAATTGGGAATTCTGCCCAGTTTCCGCACCTGCGGAAAGACAATCGCAGATGCGGTCCCACTTCTGTAGGTTTTTATCCGCTTCTATGGTTTTTCCCATCTCCCTAGAGTTTTCACCTACGGAATAGTCAATCCAGGTGCGAGGCCACATCTGCGGCGATTTATTCGCTTTTACGATGTTCATCAAAGGGTTCCAAAGCCCAAAAAAAAAAAGTCCAACTCTTTTTACTTCTAGCATGATTTTAGCACATAATTTATACTCAAGACTTCTAAATTAGTGCACTACATGAACCTTGACTCTATTAATACTGATTTTGTGGTACTTAGCAAACAATTTTCTTTTGGACAATTCATCGAACACATTGCAAGCTGTGAGAATTTATGTTTCTTGACATAAATTTGGGTTCTCAGATTTCTCCCAAAATTATTGTTCAACATAACATCACACACTACATACTCTCAACCAATATCCCTCACTCTCAAAACTAAATTGACAATAAGAAAATGTGGGGAAAATGGGCTTGTGGAAAAAGAAAAAAAATAGTGGAGTTGAGGAAGAAGAAATAGGGAAAAATAGAAGAGAGGAGTAGATGAGGGGACTAAGAATCATTCATGTGTGTCTCGTTTATGAGAATTCTAAGTGTGAGCAGTTGTGTGAATAGCAGTAGCGTGAGAGAGGAGAGGGAGTTGTGAGAATTTGGGAAAATTAGAGTCTCACCTGATGACACCTGCGACTCTAGAAGCGCTTCTGTGAGTTTTTTATCGCATCTGCGCTTTTTTATTCGCTTCTGCGTGAGCACATCTGCGTGAATTTGTCCGCAGGTGCGGTTGCACCAGGCTTCAGCTGGACAGTTTTGAGCAGTCACTGTTTTGGCTTGTTCCAACACTTTAAACCACTTAATTCAACTCCAAAAAATCTAAAACATGGCATATTAGTCAAAAATAATATTCTAAGCTATTCTAAAAACAGAAAATTTCAAAAATGTCCAAAAATTTTGAAAATGGTGGGTTGCTTCCCACCAAGTGTCGCATTTAACGTCGTGGCACGACGCGGATCAACTTTACCACTTTTCTCACCACTTAGATGATATGAATTGGGCACCTAACTTGGAATCAAGCTTGTGATCACGAGCATGGGGGTGGTAAGTTGATGATCAAGCCAAACTTTAATTTCTTCATTTTGCATTTTTTGGCTTTCATGTGAGGAATGTTATTTTGCATTCTTGTTCTCTCAAATTGTAAAATGTATGGCCTTTGCATTTCCTCCTCACAATCCCTCATTGACTCGTGTAGTTCAATTCCCATATCACCACACAATTCTAATGGTGAAAAATGCTTGGAATGTGACATTAAACTTCCAAATTGCAATTCTTCCCGGATTTTGACATCCTCCTATTCCCCCGGACTAGAGTAAATCTCAACTATATTTTTAATTATACCGGTTGACTCTAATTCCATAGTTTTCTTAGCGTCACTAACAAGCATGGAATCGGTTGGCGAATGTTCAATTATTGATTCCTCAAAATAAAGCTCATGTTCTTCCTCGAATTCGGACTGTTCTTGACTTCTTTCACACTCTCAAGTTGGTGGGCATAGTGAGCATCAAACAATATTTTCATTTGACCTTCCAAAGCGCGGATATCCTCATCATTTTGAGTCAAGACTTATTTCAAGTCCTCGAGTGCAAAGTTGTGTTTCTCCTCATTTTTAAGAATGGCCTCCAACATGAGCATCATCTTCTCATTTTGAGAATTTGAGAGTTCTTCTTGGTTTGGATCAAGTCCCAAGGAAGGATTTTCGGCTTCAACCTCTAAGGAAGGTTCTTGGCTATCATTCACTTCCAAGGCCTTTTGTGCCTCTAACGCTTCAAGCACTTCTTCCATTTGTGAGTTCAACCTTTTAAGCGCCAAGTCATTTTGGAGAGTATTTTTCAAAAGCTCCTCCAAGGCACTTTGCTCTTAGTTTCCTCCTTCAAGTAGGCATTCTAACATGAGCTTGAACTTTCCATTTTGACCATGCACAATTTCTTCCATTTCCATATTCCTATCATTTTCATCACAAATAGTAGAATCATCATAGCGGGGGATAGGGGAAGGGAAGGACAAATAAGCTATCACGACCCAACTCGATGGGTTGCGACGGGCACCCGGTACCTTATTCAACCGAGTACCAATATAACGTATCTTTCTTATTACACTTTCATTGGCAAATGGGCCAAGCGGGACATCATGGGCTAACCAGAATAAAAATATAGGGGAATACTCAATATAGGATGACCCAAGCTGATATAAAAACTTATACATGTGATATACGGAGCTATAAGGCCAACATGATCATTTGTAAACTCAAAACATAGGCCGGCAAGGCCATTTAAGAATTTGTATACATGACATTTGTCTACAAGCCTCTAAGAGTACATACTTAACATAAAGGTTAGGATAGGACCCCGCCATACCAAACAGTATGCGTCTAAATCATACTGACCAAACAAGAAACTCCAGAGTAAATGGAGCGCACCAACATCTTCCGCTGAGCTGATAGCCTACTTGGAGTACTCTCGACCTGTCTATCGGGACCTCCAAGCATGAAACACAACGTCCCAGGAAAAATGGACGTCAGTAGAATAATGTACCGAGTATGTAAGGCATACAAATAAGTACATAAAAGACATGGAAGAAATATAGAGTAGATGACTCAACCTGTAAGTCTGGATAACTCTGTAAATCATAAAATACATATAGTATCATACATATGTGTATAGATGTCATGGTGTGCATATGTACATGTGTTCATAACATCATCAAGCCTCTGAGGGCATCCCATCATATCATCTCGGCCATTGTGGGCAAAATTATCAACATATGTCAGCTGATCAGGTGGTGGTGCGTATATAACGCTGTAGCCTTTTCTCATATCCCATATATATATGTGTGTGTGTCTATATATATATATACACGTGATTATAACGTCATCTGATCATGGGTCAATGTAAATGAATGCAATGCAAGAGAAGTATGTCAATAAAATCTTTTGGAGTGCCATAAGACCATTATGCATTTGATTAATATCACGAAATAAACTTTACCAACTTGCGTATTTTCTGAGACCCATGAACAGATGATATAATAATATGACACATGGGGAATCAAGAACATAAGCATCTCTAATATTTCTATGAATAGAGTCATGTATGCAAATTGTGCATTTGCTTATTTCATTTGTGCCGCATAGATTATGCCAAAAGAAAGAAGGGATAGCCTTAACATACCTGAACCGATTCTCTTGAAAATCCCTCCAATAAATGTTGATTGCGACAAAATATGTAACGGTAGATCGAAGTAGGAGAAAATTCGTATGATATTCTTTGAGAAAGATTGCACTGTACTTCCTTAGAATCGCAAAATCCCGTTGTTATAACATTATGTAGTCTTTGTATGAAAGATTGAAGCCACTTACGTTGCTAAGATGATATGGTATTTTTGCTTGAAATGTTGTTGAAGATCCGTTTTTTACCAAATGGAAATTAGAGAGGTCTTTGTGATTTATAGGGTGTGGTCCCCGTATCTAATGACTAAGCCCACATAATAAACTTAAGTGTGACACCTCTCAATCATAATTCAATAGTCATTAAGTTGTTTTTAGCTTGCTGCCAAGCCCTCATTAATCACACATGGATTTGTCCCCCTTAACAATTTTTCAAATAATTATCCACAAAATTCAATTTACAAGTTAATCTTCCACTTAAAAAAATTTATAATTACCCAAATATCTACATAATTAAGAATTATCTCAAATTACATAAAATACTACTCACTTTTAACATACTTTATATACCTCATTATCATGGTCATGTGCTACCTTGAACGGTATTAGTCCATAAATACCGGGTATTATAGCTTGGACCGTATTTATCCTAAAATGTCAAACTTCGACAAAACTCATTTCCTACGATTCGCTTACCCTTTCACCTTCACGAATTTACTTATCACTTGTTTGAAATAGTGTAATACTTATAATCCCAAAATAATCTCATTTTCGAACTTACATCGATTAACTTACGATGAAACTTTACGAGAATACGGGATGTAACATCTCATTTCCGAGCTTTCATCAATTTACTTATGGCGTACTTCTACGTACGAAAACGTGGGGTGTAACATAAGCGCAATACTCCCAATGACCATTTTGACAACCACATTTATCACAAATACTCTACTCATGGGTTTGAGATTGTGCACACAATCCGCCCCCGGGAGAATTTAAATAATTCTGCCACGAGTGTGGTCCTCCACAATAAGGACAAGGGTCATCAAAGTATAAACAACTACCATCCGACCAATTTTCATTATATGATGCCATTTTTCAAAAACTAAGAAAATAAACAAGAAACAAACAAGAAAAATAGACCAAGGTAAGAAAGATAATTACACAAATATTCACAAGTTTGGACCAAAGCAATTACGCTTATTTCTCAAACAACCTAAATAAGCCAAATTGTTCCCCGGCAACGGCGCCAATTTTGATGACGTCCAAATTCATTACTAAAAAGTAAATGGACATGGTCACGTGCAATATAATTTACCTAACTATGAGTCGGGGTCGAATCCCACAGAGAACAATATGTAGGCGATTAGGAGTGTAAGAGAATTATCACTTATTATGCAATGCCAAACACTTAGAAGGGTGATTGTGAAAATATTTTAGCTAAATGCAAAAATGTAAACTAACCTAGAAAACAAGTAAAATTATCAATAGCTACAAGTATGGATGCATTGGGAATTACACTCAAGTAACTATCCAATGTATTTCACGATTTAATAAATATGAGTGAGTTTATGTTAATTAGCCCCGAGTAATAATTCTATATTAGCTTCTTCCGAAGACTAACAAGACTTCCTAATTGAATTATCCCTGAATAAATTAAGAGATTAAGCACACTCGATTATGCATACAAGTAGTTCAATCATATCCCAAGGTAGAATCTATAAAATGAGGGTTAAAGCCTCAAGTTCTTGTTAATTAATCTTTTCCAACCCCAAATAATCTTCTCCAAAATTAATTCAAAGTTAATGGGTGAGTCCTAGGGTTAGATAATCTATTTAGAAACATTAAAGAACAAGAATAATTAATGAAACAATAACTCACTTCATAATAAATGAAAATCGTTCAATACATAAGCACAACAAGATATTTAATCCACACTTTAAACGTGCATATTTCCATAAAAAAGATTTAAGTGTTGAAATAAATACTACACATTTAATACAAAGCAAGGAAATGAAGAAATGAACATAAATGGGTAAGAAATTCTCAACCAAAAGCTTCAAATCTTCAAGACCCAAGTGTGTGTGCAAGAACCCTAGCTTCCAAAACTTGTTTCTCTCTAGTCTAAGGATTGAAAAATAAGTCAAAGATATGCCAAAGATCTGCTAGGTCGTGTATTTGTGGGTTTGGAATTGAGGAGAAGTAAATTTCCAAGTCTGCCCAGGTCTGAAGCCCGTTGACCGAACCTGTGGAAGGATCCTCGCAGGTGCGGCTCCACGGATGCGGATAGCCTCACGCAGAAGCGGCTCATGATGAGATCAAGCAACTCCATAGAAGTGGAAAAATCTCCACAGAAGTGCTCCATAGAAGCAAGTCATCAACCGCAGATGCGGTCCCAGTGAAATTGCATAACTCCGCAGATGCGCCTTTTTCCTCGCTTAAGAGTATTCCATTGTTTCCACTTGTTTTTGCTCATTTTTGCTTCAATTGAATTAAAATAACTTCATGGAATCATTTACCTGAAAATATAACAATACACACCATAAACGACCTCATATTATAATTAAAGAACGCAAAATCTAAAAAAAAGAGACTAAAATGAGTGGTAAAATCACCGCTCATCAATTCTCAACCCTAAAAATCTTAGAGGCGATTTTCCAAGAGTTCTTCTTCCCCAATTCATTGGTAAATGAATAAAACATACTTTAATTCAATTACCCATTACATTTCATAAGATTTCAATCTTAAATCTAGGATTCTCATGGTAGAAATTGGGGGTTTGGGTAGAATTAGGGATTTTTGTAAAATTGAAATTTAGACCTCAAATTGAGGTCAGATTTCAAAACAAATTACATAACCAGTCTCGGGAGTGAATGGATAATCGGGTTTTGGTCCGAATTTTAGGTTTGGACAAAGCGAGCCCGGGAGTTAACCTTTGTTGACTCTTTCAATAATGACCCAAATTGCACATTTTTCATTCGCGTGTAGTTACTAAGGCTTATTTTGAATCGTTTGGTTAATAATTTGCTAGATTTGGTTGGTTCAGAGGCTTGTTCAAAAGAAAAAGTCGTGGTTGAGCTTTAAGTCAATTGCGGAGCGAGGTAAGTGTCATGGTTAACCTTGACTTGAGAGATTATGACTTGTTTGTCTACTTGCTACGTGTTTAAATGTGAGGGTAAAATGTATATGTGAGGTGATGAGTACTTACGCGTTGTTGTTGGGTTAAATTATGCGGGTGGGACTTGTTTTCGTGTAATTTATTGTCTTCTTTGATTATGACAACCATGCTTAGACTAGTTTATTACTTAATTGTTCGTTCTTTCCGCATTTATGAACTATTTATGCTAATTGAGTATTCATTTTGGAAGTTGAGGTTTGGCATTTTGGAACCGTTGTTGACGTAAGGTTTATTCTCGTTTATTCTATCTCCCAAATGTTATATATTCATTGTTACATGGTAAGAGAGAGTGTTAAAGCATGAAGGGTGATGTCGTGGCATTTATTATTTCATTTTTCGATTAATACATGGTAAGGAAGAGAGTAAAAGCATGAAGGGTGTTGTTGTGCCGTATTTATCGTTTCATGAAGAGATCGAAAGTAAAAACATGAAGGGTGATGTCGTGCCAGTATTATTTTTTCATGGTGAGGTTAAGAGTAAAAACACGATGGGTGATATCATGCCATGCCATATTTATTCATTATTTTTATGCGTTCTGTTATTGGTTGATGGTTTTTTGACCGTCTCATATTGTCATTCCCTGTTGTAGTTACCGTATCTTGTACCCCCTTTCGTATGTTCCCTCCCAATAGTACGTGTTTAATCTCTATTTTTTGTTATGTTGCAGGTATATCTTTGTTTGTATAGGTTTAATTACGTGGCTGAGCTATCATAACATTGTCACTACCTCATCGAGATTAGGCTCAACACTTACGGAGTACATTGGGTCGGTTGTACTCATACTACACTCTAAACTACTTGTGCAGATTTTGGTAATGGTCCTAGCTGTACGTGAGGTGCATCAGCTCAGATTAGCTTATTTAAAGACTCGAGGTAGATCTGCTGGCGTCCGCAGACCTTGAAGTCCCCTTCCCTCTTTCCTTATTTACTGTTCATTTCATTCGAGACAATTGTATTTATTGCAGACTCTATGTGTAGAACCTTCAGAAGCTCGTGTACTTGTGACTCCAGATGTGGGTTGTATTTTGATATGCTGGTTATTATACTACTTCACACTTCATTTTAGTTTCATTTATGTTTAATTGGTTAAATTATTCGAAGTAGTTAAAATTGGCAAAGAATGACTCTAACGTTGGCTTGCCTAGCAAGTGAAATGTTAGGCAGTATCACAGTCTCGAAGGTGGTAATTTCGAGTCATGACAAGTTGGTATCAGAGCACTAGGTTGCTTAGGTCTCATGAGTCACGAGCAGGCTTAGTAGAGTCTAGAGGATCGGCACGGAGACGTCTGTACTTATATTTCAGAGGCTATGGAGTTTATGAATAATTTCACTTTTATTCTTCTTTGTCGTGTGATTTTATTCTATCATTGATAATTGAAATCTTCTATATATTCTTGATCTTTCGCGGATGGCGAGAACACGTACTATATCCTCAGCTGGATAGCAGCTGGAACCCCTAGTGGCAGCTCCTACTAGGGCCAGAGGTCGAGGCCGAGGTCGCGCTAGAGGACGAGGTAGAGGCAGAGCTCAACCTAGAGCTCAAGTAGCAGCACCAGCAGTGGAGCCTCAAGTGGATTTTGATGAGGAGGTTCCAGCTCAGACTTTACTTGTTGGACCAGCTCAGGTCCCGAAGGGATTCATCGCCACTCACGTGCTTCAGGATGCTTTAGTCCGTTTGGTGGGCCTTATGGAGAGTGTGGCCTAGACCGGCACATTTTCGGTGGCGCCAGCCATCTCTCAAGCTGGGAGAGGAGCACATACTCTCACTACTCACACTCCATAGCAGATGTCTCCCTAGTGTTATACTCCAGCAGCCCTGCCAGTTGGGGTAGTTCAGCCGATTGTTGTGGCACATGCCGGTGATAGGCCCGCCATGTCTTTTGAGGCTTTATTGAGATAGGACAAGTTTACAAATCTCTTTCCAGTTCACTTCAGTGGTGCACCTTCTGAGGACCCACAGGATTATGTAGACTACTGCCATGAGGTGTTGTGGAACATGGGTATAATTGAGACCAATGGGGTTGATTTTTCTGTATTTCAGATGACGGATTCTGCCAAAAGGTGGTGGAGGGATTATATGTTGACCAAGCCAGTTGGGTCGCCTGCACTTACTTGGGAGAAGTTCTCACAGCTATTTCTTGAGAAGTTTCTCCCTATCACACTAAGAGAGGATTACCATAGGCTGTTTGAGCATTTCCAGTAGGGCAGTATGACTGTTACTCAGTACACGACCCGTTTTGTGGATCTAGCTCATCATGTTCTTATCTTGCTTCCTACTGAGAGGGAGAGGGTGAGGAAGTTTATTGATGGACTCACTCACCCTATCAGGTTATAGATGGCCAAGGAGACCGGCGGTGAGGTTTCCTTTTAGATGGCTTCAAATGTTGCTAGGCGGATCGAGATGGTTCTTGCACAGGAGAGAGGGCAGGGGTCTTATAAGATGCCTCATCATTTTTGTGGGTTTAGTGGTTCCTCGTTTGAGGGCGGGCGTACTTTTGGTAGAGGCCATCCTCCCAGGTCATTCCAGTCAGTGCTCCAGGCATCTCATAGTGCTTCGGGTAGTCACGGCCCTTATGTGTCTCATCCCGACCGGCTAGCCTAGAATGCACCATCAACTTCTATTAGTGCACCTCTGCTCCAGAGTTTTCAGGGTACTTACTCAAGTCGACAAGGTCAATTCTAGGGTCAGTAGTTGGAGCAGTCGAGGGCCTGTTATACTTGTGGTGATCCAAGGCACATTGTTAGATTTTGCCTCCGGACACCGGGCAGCACACAACAGCAGGGTTCTCGTACCATGGTCCCGGCACTGGTTGCTTCACCGCCCACTCAACCAGCTAGAGGTAGGGGTCAGGCAGCCAGAGGTGGAGGTCATGCCATTAAAGGTGGAGGTTAGGCCATTAGAGGTGGAGGTCAGCCAGCTAGAGCGCATCCCAGAGACGTAGTTCAGAGTGGTGGGGCCTCGCCCTTATGTTATACTTTCCCAGCTAGGCCTGAGGTTAAGTCATCTAACACTATTATCACAGGTATGGTTCCAATTTGCCATAGAGATGCTTCAGTTCTATTTGCTCCGGGCTCTACTTATTCCTACATGTAAACCTATTTTTCTTCATATTTGGTTGTACCCCGTGATTCCTTGATGGCTCCTGTATATGTGTCCACACTTGTGGGAGATTCTATTATTGTAGATCGTATCTATTGCTCGTGTGTGGTTACTATTAGGAATCTCGAGACTAGCATAGATCACTTCATCTTGATATGGTAGATTTTGATGTCATCTTGGGTACGGATTGACTGTCATCTTATCATGCTATATAGGATTGTCACGCCAAGATGGTGACCTTAGCCTTACTAGGGTTGCCTCGATTAGATTGGAGGGGGACTTCTGGCCATTCTACCAGCAAGGTTATCTCTTATGTGAAGGCGCAACGTATGGTCGAGAAGGGGTATCTAGCTTATTTGGCTTATGTCCGTGATTCTAGTATGGAGGATCCTTCAATGGATTCAGTACCAGTTGTTCATGAGTTTCCTGAGGTATTTGCTACAAATCTACAGGGGATGCAACCCGACTGACATATTGACTTCTGTATTGATTTGACTCTGGTCACTCAGCCTATTTCTATACTACCATACCGTGTGGCCCCGCCAGATTTGAAAGAATTTAAGGAACAATTGAAAGATTTTCTTGATAAGGGCTTCATTAGAACTAGTTTCTCATCCTAGGGTGCACCCTGTTGTTCGTGAAGAAGAAAGATGGATCGATGAGGATGTGTATAGATTATCGGCAGTTAAACAAAGTCACCATAAAGAACAAGTATCCATTTCCGAGGTTTGATGACTTATTTGATCAGCTTCAGGGTGCCAAGGTGTCTTTGAAGATTGATTTGAGGTCTGGCTACCATCAGTAGAAGATTAGGTCATCCGATGTCCAAAAGACAGCATTTCGGACTCGGTATGGGCATTATGAGTTTTTAGTTATGTCATTTGGACTGACAAATGCCCCAACAGTATTTGTGGATTTTCTAAACCGAGTGTTCAAGACCTACTTGGATTCCTTCGTGATTGTATTTATTGATGATATCTTGATCTACTCCTATAGTTGAGAGGAGCATGAGCAGCATATTCAGATTGTACTCCAAACTGTGAGAGATAGCCACCTATATGCCAAGTTTTCAAAGTACGAGTTTTGGTTAGACTCAGTCGCTTTCTTGGGTCACGTCGTATCGATAGAGGGCATAAAGGTGGATCCTAAGAAGATTGAGGCAGTTCAGAACTAGCCTAGACCCACTTCAGCTACAGAGATTCAGAGTTTCCTGGGTTTGGCGGGTTATTACCGCTGGTTCGTGGAGGGGTTTTCATCTATAGCAGCCTTATTGACCAAATTGACCTAGAATGGTGCCTCGTTCAGATGGTTAGACGAGTGTGAGTCGAGCTTTCAGAAGCTCAAGACTGCCTTGACTACAGTGCCAGTGTTGGTGTTACCCACAAGTTTAGGATTCTATATAGTGTATTGTGATGCATCTCGTATTGGGCTCAGTATAGTATTGATGCAGGATGGTAGGGTGATTGCATATGCTTCATGACAGTTGAAGGTTCATGAGAAAAATTACCATGTTCATGACTTAGAGTTGGAAGCCATTGTTCATGCGCTGAAGATTTGGAGGCACTATCTTTACGGCATGTCGTGTGAGGTATTCACGGATCATCAGAGTCCATGGTATTTGTTCAAATAAAAGGATATCAATTTAAGGTAGAGGAGGTGGTTGGACATCCCGGGAAGGCCAATGTGGTGGCTCATGCCTTGAGTAGAAAGGCAATGAGCATGGGCAGCCTTGCGCACATTCTGGTTGGTGAGAGACGCTTGCATCGGATGTTCAGGCTTTGGCCAATCAGCTCCGGAGCTTGGTATAGGCTCATCATTATATTTATGACTCGTCTGCAAAGTTTTGTGCAAAATGGAGTTGAATTGATGTGATTAGGATGTCCGGTTGTTAAAATAGAAATTCTTAAGTTTCATTTAGTGTTCAATTCGTAGTTTTAGGTGTTATTTTGTTGTTTTGATCGCGTGTGCGAGTCGGTATGATATTTTTGGACTTGTGTGCATGTTTTGTTTAGATCCCCAAGGGCTTAGGTAAATTTCGGATAGGCTACAAAGTGATTTTGGACTTAGAAGCATAGCTGGGGAAGTCAGGTTCTGGTGCAGCCTCTAATCTCGCAATTGCGAGATCCATGTGCGCATTTGCAAACTGTTAAGGTTCCTGTTAGGTTCGCATTTGCGAACATATTGTTCACATTTGTGAAGTAGTACTAGGGGGAGGTTCGCAATTGCAATCAAAATGTCGCAATTGTGGAAGTCCCAAACTTGCAATTGCGAACAAACCCATCAAATCTGTGATGCTAGTAGAGATGGGGAACCTTCACAATTGCGAAGGATTTCTCGCAATTGTGAACCCCAGGTCGCAATTGCGACATCTGCGCCAGGACTTAACAAGGGGAAAACTAGATTTTAGCTCATTCTTTGAAACTCTCAACCCTAAAAACCTTAGAGGAGCAAGAGCTCTTCTTCCCCAATTCATTGGTAAGTGACTCTAACCTACTTTCTTTCAATTACCCATTACATTTCAAAAGATTTCAACTTTAAATCTAGGATTTTCATGGTAGAAATTGGGGGTTTGAGTAGAATTAGGAATTTTGTAAAATTGGAATTTAGACCTCAAATTGAGGTCGGATTTCAAACCAAATTACATAATCGGGCTCAGGGGTAAATGGGTATGGGCCCGAGAGTTGACTTTTGTTGACTTTTTCAATAATAACCTTAAATTGAACATCTTTCATTTGTGGGTAGTTCCTAAGGCTTATTTTGAATCGTTTGGTTAATACTTTGCTAGATTTGGTTGGTTCGGGGCTTGTTCGAAAGGCAACATTGTGGTTGAGCTTTGAGTCGATTGCTGAGCGAGGTAAGTGTCACTACCCAAAAACCATTAAAGGTCGTGATGGCGTCGGACACCACTGTCAGGCTAGCCAACACTAAATAGTTAATTAAATTCTCTTTTGATATTTTTGAAATAAATAAAGCTTTCTTCAATTCTAATAGTAACAGATGAACTTTATAAAATAAATAATAATGTTTTCCTATTTCAACACTGAATATCTCATAATCACCCCAGAACTCGGTGTCACAAGTACATGATCAATCACTAGGAAATAAAATGAAGTACAATAACTGTCCGGACTACAAATTTGGATAGAAAATAAAATACAATACTCTGAAGGAGACTCTGATGGCCTCGGGTCATCTCGAGAGATGCAGCTCACCTAAGTCTCCGTATCAACCATACTGTTGTGCCCACTAGGCCACTAGACATACATGTGATTGTGCAGCAAAAATGCATAGCAAGTGTAGTATGAGTACAAAAACAATGCGTACCCAGTAAGTATCCAGTCTAACCTCGAAGAAGTAGTGACGAGAGGTCGACTTCGACACTTACTAATAGTCCAATAATACCAGCTACAGTAAAGAAGTGAATAAATATGAAACAGAGTAAACACATGAAATAAACATGTATAGAATATGTGGTACAATTCCCCTCTTTACAATTTTACTCAAGCTCTCAATTCCATGAGACTAATATATATATATATATATATAGGAAATATCGAGGCGTACGGTCCGATCCAACATAAAAGTAAACTGTGCACTACCGAGGATCGAACGACATGAACCATACGTGCGACACGGTCAAATATAAATTTAACTTTAAAATCTTATCTCTTTCTTGATTCTTTTCAAAATAAGGGAAATTCAGCTTGTAGATTTTTAAGGAAATTACCCTGCTCGCGAAACATACATGCGACGCAGTTACACATAGATTTCTTAAGCTATTATAATATTCCTCAATTTCTTTCGAAATTACGAAGTTCAAATGAAACCTTTTAAATCTTATATTCTTCAATTTCACTCCTTTCAAAACATTTAATAAGCAAACTCAATCTCGCTCCTTCTCAAGGCAAGCCATAAACATAAATCAATAATAATATCAACAAGGCATAGCTAGTAGCTATGTACAGACTCTCTTCACTTCGTGCGTATGTAGCCCTCACAAATAGAAGCAAACAATAATTTAGTTCACCTATGGGATTAATTCCCTCTTACAAGGTTAGAAAGGAGACTTACTTCGCTCCAAAGTTCCATAACCGGCTCCAACGCCACTCTAGCTCCTCAAACCAAACCCCAATGTTGCAAAACTAGCCAAACAATGTGCAAAACCAATCAAAATATACTATAATACTCATAACAAATTTTGTTGACAACAATTCCGAACTTCGCTCGAAAAGTCGATAAAATCACCCTCGGGCCCACGTGCCTGAATTCCGAAAATTCTTCGAAGATAAACTTTACCCATAACCCCACGAACTCAAATATATGATTTTTTCCCAATTTTATGCCCTAATTCGTGGTCAAAATCTAAAAATAATAAATTTCTAGGTTTTTCTTCAAAATCCCAAATTTCTACAAATTTTCATGCCTTAATCCATATATAATCGACGTATTTAACTCACAACTAGTAGAAATCACTTACCTCGTATTTGATGATGAAAATGGCACTCCAAAATTGCTCCAAAATTGGCTCCCATGGAAGAAGTGAAGTGAAAATGAGCCAAACCCCCGATTTAAAACAAACGCACTGCCAAGGAGACCCTCCTTCGCGAACACGGCAATACCCTCGCGTTCGCGAAGGCCAACTTGCAATGCCTCCAGAAATCCTTCTTCGCGAACGTGGCAAGTACCTCGCGTTCGTGAAGCACAATCCACCTCAGCCCCCCTATTTACTCTACGCGAACACAGGACATTGATCGCGAACGCGAAGCACCACTAACTAACCTTTCGCGAACGCAACCCTCCTGTCGCGAATGCAAAGAACAAAAAGTACCTTAGTCCACTTCCTTCTTCGCGAATGCGTGAGGCCGTTCACGTTCGTGAAGAATAAAAACAGCACCAGTAACTCAACCAAGAATTGGTCTGAAACCACCTCGAAACACACCCGAGGCCCCTAGGACCCCGTCCAATTATACTAACGTGTCCCAAAATACATTATGAACTTAGTCGAGCCTTCAAATCACCTCACACAATATCAAAATCATGACTCGCACCCCAATTCGAGCTTAATGGACTTTAGAACTTTAAACTTCTACATTTGATGCCGAAACCTATCAAATCACATCCAATTGACCTCAAATTTTTCACACAAGTCATATTTACTATTACGTACCTACTCCAACTTTCGAAATCAGATTTTGACCCCGATAGCAAAAAGTCCACTTCCGATCAAACTTCTCAAAAATCTTCAAATTTCTTACTTTCGCCAAATGACCCCAAAATGACCTATGGACCTCCGAATCCACTTCCGGACGTGCTCCAAATACCAGAATCACCATACAGAGCTATTCCCAGACTCCTAATCCCAAACGGATATCGATAACATTGAAATGCAATTCAACCCAAATTTATAAATTTCTTCCAAAATGCCAACTTCCACAATAGACGTCGAATGGCTCCCGGGTCATCCAAAACATGATCCGAACATATGCCCAAGCCCAAAATCATCATACGAACCTGCTGGAACCTTCAAACCTTGATTCTGAGGTCGTTTACTCAAAAATCCAACCTTAGTCAATTCTTCCAACTTAAAGCTTCCGAAATGAGAATTCACTTTCCGAATCAACTCTTATCTTCCAAAATTCTAGTTTCGACCATGTGTACAAGTCATAATACCTTAAATGAGGCTGCTTATGGACTCAAACCGCCGAACAACGCGCTAGAGCTCAAAACGACCGGTAGGGTTGTTACATTCTCTCCCACTTAAACATACGTTCATCCTCAAACGTGCTAAGAACTGCTCTGGAGTTGTCTGAAATCACTGTTTAACACCTGGTGCACCTATCTGTGCTACCACAACTCAGCTGAGCACATTTGCTCGAGAAAATCTGAAGATTCCCCTTTTGTTTAGTCAAATTAGCCTTAGAGCCAAATTCCAACATCCGGAATTCTCTACAGGCATGTTTCCAACATACGAACACCGCATCAATCACTACACGGTGCACCAATACATGATTGCATACCTTTACTAAATCCACGCTATGCACTGCATAACCCACATGACCAGAATAACATTCTTTGATAACAATAGCTGAAATTCCACAAATTCGATGCTCACAACACACCTCGGGACACATATAAGTCTTGTTCCAACTCTTGCAATACTGCCGCGAAATAAAAGGTGTGTAGAAACTCATAACAAATTGTCGAGTCAACAAATCATTGAGTCATTTTTCCTGACACGAACAATTACCTCATTTTGAACTGCGTAATGATAATTGCTCTTTAATATTCTCCATATAAACCCGATTGCACTGATCCCAGGTCCAATAATCTCGTCTCACCTAGTATAAGCTGCCCAAACAATAAGCCACCCAAACACAGCTAAAAATCTCATATAATGCCACAATGTGCCAACGAGCTACAAACTCGAATGTGATACATAAGGAAACAAACTCTGGAAAGGACTACTCAATCAGCGTAACTAATTAGACAATGGAAAAGGTGTTATGAAACTTACTCAGAATATAGGAAACAAAACACACAAGAATAGACATGGGAAACTGTTAACTAACATCGCACCGTTGCGGCGCACAACTCGATCCAACCATGATACCCCGGCAGCGTGCCACCCGATCCACACATAATAATCTATAAAAGAATTACGTACCGAGCAAAAATGCTCATACCTATGAATACTCAAATCTCAACCACATGCACGTGAAGTGCATAACAAAAATTCTAAGGGATGGGGGGACCGATAGTGTCATACGCTACAAAACTCTAGCACGACTAAGGCACAATAAATGATCTACATCTTGAGAGCCATCCTGCTCACAAAACACCATCTCTACGCAGAACCTCAACACATATGAAATTTATCAAGCCATTTCACAACTCACACGACACAATATGGTATTACATGAAATAGCCGACGACGAAATAACATCCAACGTCAAAATACTCCTCCATAAGGAATGTTATGCTGAGATAAACACACCCGGCTCGATATATAGAGCCCTCATTCATATTTAGATCCCTCCACAAACCTCAAGCCAATTCTGATCCAACCCCAAAACATTCATCATAACCGGAAAAAACTTCTACAGTACACAACCAAATGAACCAAGAGCCTTTTAGGTACAAATTCCCGAATTAGCGATGTTACCACTATCTTCATACTGGGTTTCAATTCTTCAGTCAATCAAGTGACTGCACATCACACTTATACAATCTTCCCTTGGGATACGTTCCCATGACCTTCCACACCAGGTAACAAGTCTGCACATCCATACCACCGGTCACACTAATGTTGTAAAGCATATCAAGAATCTGCAATCAATACACAAAGCCTTTTACATAGGATGCTGATCTCAGGTGACGCTGAAGACAATACTAGCTTACTCTAAACATCTAAATTCTTTTCTTGCTCATCCGAGCTCGTGCCATCCTTGTTAATACCAAACTGCAACCTAAATCCCTAATCGTTCAATCTTCATGCCGCTCACCGCACCTATCTTACCAATACGCAAGGACCCAAGAATTTCATCATAACTCCTAAACCACTAATAGGATACACATTTCACTTTATAGAAATCTTTCACGTTGCTTATTTCAGGAGAATCATTGCAACACATGATTGAATTCTCATAATCGTAGAACATACAAATCCTCAAGTAGTGGTCTAAACCACCATAACCCTTCCGGAATCTTCCTACACATAATAGGCCATAATAATCGAATGCATCCAAATACAATCAATTATGGCGGGTGTCAAGCCTCGCACGTACCGCCACAAATCACATGCATAATCTAATCACGCTGGAGGAACTGATCACTGCCACCATCATGCCGATTCAACCCTAGCTAACCGATACGACTTCTTCTAATTTATCCTTAACTTGTCTTAGAAATAATAATAAATCCAGTCAACACATAACAAACTCAATCTGCACCCATCCTGAGTGGCCTTGTATCACAAAACCATCTCATACCCTCCTTGTGCGCATATTCGCATCCTCATCTGGTACACCCATTCTGATAACTCCTCTACGAATCCGAAGTCATTTTCTCACATTCCTCCAAATGTTACACTTCATGCCAATCATAGAACACTCCAAGCCCCTTTTCATAACCTGCTTTAAAAGCTCGATACTCAACCATGTTATGGACTCAAAATTCCCAGGCACCACACTTCAACTTTTGGATCCACTAGGACCGTTGTTGAGAGTCGCCCACTCTAACTTGGTCTCGAATATAATCAAACTCTAAGGCTTGTCTAGCACATGAACACCCTCTCAAAAAAGCACTTGGCTGAATCACTTTCCTTGTAAATCACCTCTACACGAAGCATAAATCCTTAACCTTCCCAAAGCCTGAACATGAATTAATAAGGCCAACTATAGCACACATTCCTCAAATCCCTTGCTCAAATCGTCACTGATGTTCTCTTTCCTTAGCATAATAACACATCAATATGTCGATCACCAAAAACCTCACAAGTAGATAACCATACAATCCAAGCATAGGCGGTGGGACTCTCCCACTTAGCTTGAAGCTACCATTGCATAAACCTGAAACCCACCAAGATTCTTCCTTTCTCACTGCCCTGGGTACAATTGCTTCAAAATCAGTAAACCATCCTGAGCTCGTGCTCATTTGCCAGTTGTACGAGTCCATTCACTTCTCACGGACGTCAACTAAAAGGTGCGACAATACATTTCAATCCAAAGTCATATTGTACCCTTCTTCATATCAAGCAACTCTTTTCTGTCGCATCCAATCCTCCCCCAATATAGTAGCCAACAGTCCAAATTAAGTATGTAGACCTAGTCACCGTCCACCATGAATCCAAAATCATTCTAAGCTTTCCTCAATGCATGTAGCCATCCTACCACAGAACCCACGTGCTACTCTGCCAATCTCCCACTTAGGTCAAGCCATCTCCTTTAATCAACTACCGACTTCTGTTTCTTACACCTGGCCTTCTAAAAATTTAACCATCGCATGACATTTCCCACATGTCCTTCCTCATCCTTCGCTGCCCAGTTGTTGCCTTAAATCGAAATCTATCTCTGTAGCAATTGAACTAATAGATCGCTACTAACTTTAACCCTTTCCGAGAATCATCTCTCTCGAACCATCAATACTAGGAATGCTGATTCGATCCTGAAGCCCCGCACACTGCGATCTCTGATAGCTACTTCTCCGGTACTATTTTACGCTACTCTGTCCAAGGTGAATTGAAGAAAACCATAGCACCGGCGGACTTAACGTGTTCAACAAGGACAATGACACCACATCATAGATGAAAATTCCACCACACTCAAAAATACCAAGTCTCGTTACTCCATCAACCAAAACTTGAACATTTATAGTTCGATTGCCTTTCCTCCGCCGGAAATAAAATTCTGAATCTCTGAATCATGCCCTGAGTAAAACTCCTTTTAGGTCATTCACTGCCCCGACACATAGACAAGCATCCTACCATCACATTAATATTGTGCGATAACAACTCATGAGCATCATAGGAACATGGGCATAGCCTTAAAGTTCTTAGAAGTACAGCTACTGAGCTGAAATGGCAGAAAATCTTTCTGCAAGGCAACGACAATAGCCCAATCAATTACGCAGGTAGAAACATCCTGCACCACATCTGTAGTACCATGAAAATTCCTCGATTCCCAATTTATAACAAGCGCTTCACATCGCATACGATTGAATAGGAAGGAAATGAAGGCATATGCCTTAGAGGAACCCAATCGCACGATGAGGAATCAAGAAGGGAAGTGCTTCTAACAGCCCTGTAGCCTCCCGAAGATAGGTACAGACGTCTCCGTATCGATCCGTAAGACTCTACTAGACTCGCTCATGACTCGTGAGACATAAAGGAACCTAGGGCTTTGATACCATGTTGTCACGACTCAAAATTCATTAAGGGTCGTGATGGCGTCGGACACCACTGTCAGGCTAGCCAACACTAAATAGTTAATTAAATTCTCTTTTTATATTTTTGAAATCATAAAGTTTTCTTCAATTCTACTAATAACAGATGAACTTTATAAAATAAATAATAATGTTTTCTAATTTCAACACTGAATATCCCATAATCACCCCAGAACCCGGTGTCACAAGTGCATGAGCAATCACTAGGAAATAAAATAAAGTACAATAACTGTCCAGAATACAAATTTGGATAGAAAAGAAAATACAATACTCTGAAGGCGACTCTGTTAGTTCCGGGTCGTCTCGAGAGATGCAACTCACCAAAGTCTCTCTATCAATCATACCGTTGCGCCCACTAGGCCATTATACATACATGTCCCTGTGCAACAAAAATGCACAACAAGTGTAATATGTGTACAATAACAACGCGTACCAGTAAGTATCCAGTCTAACCTCGAAAAAAGTAGTGACGAGAGGTCGACTTCGACACTTAATAGTGGTCCAATAATATCAGCTATCGTAAAGAAGTAAATAAATATGAAACAAAGTAAATATATGAAATAAACATCTATAGAATACGTGGTACAATTCCCTCTTTAAAATTTTACTCAAGCTCTCAACTAGCAAGTTTCCTCTGTAACCGGAGCATGCATATATATATAGTGGATATTATCAAGAAGTTGTCATAATTCAAATCAGGGAAAAACCCTCAGATACACTGGCTTTTAGCCAAATGTTACGCACGATTCCATGAGAATAATATATATATATATATAGGAAATGCCGAGGCATACGACGCGATCCAACATAAAAGTAAATTGTGCACTACCAAAGGCCGAACGGCACGAAACATAGATGCATCTACTAACCTGCCGAGGCGAACGGCCCCCTCTCATGAGCGTGTGGCACATAAATCCTACCGAGGCTAATTGCCCCATCCCATAAGAGTAGTAGAATAAAATACCCCGCTCGCGAATCATACGTGTGATGCGGCCAAATATAAATTTAACATTAAAATCATATCTCTTTCTTGATTCTTTTCAAAATAAGGAAAATTCAGCTTGTATCTTTTTAAGGAAATAACCCCGCTCGCGAAACATACATGTGACATGGTTACACATAGATTTCTTAAGCTATTATAATATTCCTCAATTCCATAAGAAATTACGAAGTATAAATGAAACCTTTTAAATATTATAATCTTAAATTTCACTCCTTTCAAAATATTTAATAAACAAACTCAATCTCGCTCCCTCTCCAGTGTCATGACCCGGATTTCCCACCTTTGGGAATCGTGATGGTGCCTACTTGTGAAAGCTAGGCAAGCCGACAGTTACAGTTTTTCTACAATTATTATTGACCAAACAACGACAGATAATAATTAAAACAAAATAACTAAGAAATGTGGAAGTAATATAAAAGTGCCACAACTCAAGTACATCGCTACCCCAAAGAACTGGTGTCACAATCCACGAACGACTAAGATTTACTACAAATACAAGTATGAAAGAAGTACAAATGTTCTCGAAATAGAAGATAAAGAAGAAACTAAAGAGGGGAAAGCAGACTTCAAGCTCTGCGAACGCCAGCAGATCTACCTTGGTCTCCTTGGACTGAAGGTAGCAACCTCAAGCTACTCACCAGGTCTGGTACTGAAATCTGCACAAAAGTGCAGAGTGCAGTATCAGTACAACCGACCCCATGTACTGGTAAGTGTTGAGCCTAACCTCGGCAAAGTAGTGACGAGGCTAGGACACGACAACCATATAAACCTGTGTAGTTAAATCATATATAAACAGAACAATAATAACAGGAAATACAGATAAAGATGGGAAGGGGAACATGCTGCGGGGAATATCAAATTCTAATAGTAATTCAATAGAGAAGCATAATGAACACCATATTTGTATCAACAGGAATAATGAAATATTAATATGTGCACGGCATCACCCTTCATGCTTTTACTCTCGTTCTAACCATAATAAGCAACAAAAAAGGCACAGCATCACCCTTCATGTATTAACTCTCATAATCATGACACGGCATCACCCTTCGTGCATTAACTCTCATAAGAATGGCATGGCATCATCCTTCGTGCATTAACTATCACAATATCAACACGGCATCACCCTTTGTGCATTAACACTCATAATATCCACACGACATCACCCTTCATGCATTAACACTCAAAATATCAGCACGGGAACACCCTTCATGCATTAACACTCAAAATATCGGCATGGCATCACCCTTCGTACTTTACACTCTTCCTCACCCAAACAATAGAACAATACATCCTGGCAAAGGAATCAACAATAAAGAAAATAACATCCCGGCAAAGGAATTAGCTATAACCAATCTCATTTCAACAGTTAACTCCACAAAATATGTCTCAACTTGAGTCAATACTCAACAATGGTCAATTACCAAGAAAAATATCACAAGTCTCATTCAACATGGATAATCCTCAGTTTAAGCATGAATAGTACATAATAAGAGTCATAACAGTCACAGTATAAGACTCGCTTGCATGCTCGATACCAACGTATACATACTCATCACCACACCTATATGTCATACTTAACACTAACACGTAGCAAATAAGACCACAACACCTATTCACTCAAGCTAAGGTTAGACCAAACACTTACCTCAATTCCTCGGACAAAATCAAGCCTTAATTACCGCCTTACCTCTCGGTTCCACTTCCAATCCGCTTGTATCTAGTCATAATTGACTTAATAACATCAATAAATGCTAAATAAACCAATTATAATGCATGAATATAGATTTCCCAATGCTTTCCCCAAAACGTCAAAAACCGACCCCGGGCCCGCTTAGTCAAAACTCGAAGTTCGAACCAAAATCCTATTATCCATTCACCCACAAACTCAAATATGCAATTGGTTTTGAAATCTGAGCCTCAAATTGAGGTCCAAATCCCCTAAATTCGAAAATCCTAATTTCTACCCAAGAACACCCAATTCCCCATGAAAACCCCTAGATTTTGAGATGAAATCATGTAAAAAGATGAATTAGATTGAAGAAGATGAGTTAGAAATCACTTACCTATGGTTTGGAGAATTTTGGGTCTTTGAAAAATCGAGGGATGTTTAGGGTTCGAAATTTTGAAGAATGAAGTGAAAATCCTGTCCAAAAGATGTTTTGATCAGGTGCAGATGTCGCAATTAACACAGGAGCTTCGCAATTTGCGAACCTGCTGCATGTCTACTCCTCTCGCAATTGCGAGCATTGTGTCGCAATTGCGATGACTGGCCCCTCCCTGATGACTTTGCAATTGCGAAGGGAGGTTTGCAAATGCGAACTAGGCAGGCCTGGGCTTCTTCGCAATTGCGATAAAGCCCTCGCAATTGCCAAGGCTGTTAGGCTTGCAATTGCGAGGGCTGACCTCACAATTGCGAGATCAGAGCCTACAACAATACCATATGCAATAGCCAATTTTCTCTAAGTCCCAAAATATTTTGTGGCCTATACAAACCTCACCCGAGCCCTCGGGGCTCCAAACCAAATATGCACACAAGTCTAAAAATATTCATACGGACTTGCTCGTGCGATCAAATCGCCAAAATAACATCCTAAACAACGCATTTACCACCAAAATGCATGAAATTCATAAGATAGTTCAAAATTACTATTTTCTCAACCAAGGGTCCGATTTATATCAAATCAACTCCGATTCTTACCAAATTTCACATATACGACTTAAACATTATATTGAACTTGTACCGGGCACCGAAACCAAAATACGATCCCCATATCATCAAGATCACACACCATTTCATTTCCAAAAGTCCTTATATTTTCCAGCAAACAATTTTATTTAAAAATTCTTTTCTCGGGCTTGGGACCTCAGAATTCAATTCCGGGCATACGCCCAAGTCTCATATTTTACTATGGACCTTACGGGACCGTTAAATTACGGGTCTAGGTCCGTTTACCAAAAATATTGTCTGAAGTCAATTTTAATCAATTTTAAAGACCAAATTCAATATTTTTCTTAGATTTCACATAAAAGCTTCCCAGAAATGCACCCGGACTACGCACGCAAATTAAGGAGATAGAAAATGAGGTTTTCAAGGCCTTAGAACCCGGATTTGGATTCTAAAATACAAGATGACCCTTTGGGTCATCACATTCTCCATCTCTAAAACAATCGTTCGTCCTTGAACGGACATAGAAAAGTACCTGAATCGGTGAAAAGATGGGGATATCGGCTCCGCATATTGGAATCGGACTCCCAGGTCACTACCTCAATTGGCTGACCTCTCCACTGCACACGAACTGAAGGGAAATTCTTCGATCTCAACTGATGAACCTGCCGGTCTAGAATAGCTATCGACTCCTCCTCAAAGGTCAAGTCCTTGTCCAACTGGATAGTGCTGAAGTCTAACACGTGGGATGGATCGAGGTGATACTTCCGAAGCATGGACACATAAAACACTGGATGCACAGCTAATAAGCTCTGCGGCAACGTAAGTCTGTAAGCCACCTCTCCCACTCGATCAGGAATCTCAAAAGGTTCGATGAACCTAGGGCTTATCTTGCCCTTCTTCCCTAATCTCATCACGCCCTTCATGGGCGACACCCGAAGCAACACTCGCTCTCTGACCATGAATGCCACATCACGAACCTTACGATCGGCATAATTCTTCTGCCTGGACTGAGCTGTACAAAGCCTATCCTGAATGATCTTAACCTTTTCTAAGGCATCCTGAACCAAATCCGTACCCAACAACCGATCCTCTCCCGGCTCAAACCACCCAACCGGTGATCGACACTATCTACCATATAATGCCTCATAGGGAGCCATCAGGATGATCGACTGGTAGTTGTTGTTGTAGGCAAACTCCGCTAATGGCAAGAACTGATCCCAAGACCCTCCAAAGTCAATAACAAATGCCCAGAGCACATCCTCCAAAATCTGAATAGTATGCTCGGACTGTCCGTCTGTCTAAGGATGAAATAATGTACTCATCTCAACCCGCGTACCCAACTCACCTTGTACTTCCCTCCATAAATGTGAGGTAAACTGCGTACCTCGATAAAAATTATAGACACGGGCACTCCATGAAGACGAACAATCTCATGAATATAGATCTCTGTCAACCACTCCAAAGAATAGGAAACTGCCATAGGAATGAAATGCGCTGACTTAGCCAGCCTATCCACAATAACCCATACCGCGTCGAACTTCCTCTGAGTTCGTGGGAGTCCAACAACGAAGTCCATAGTGATACACTCCCACTTCCACTCAGGAATCTCAATCTTCTGAAACAAACCACCAGGTCTCTGATGGTCGTACTTTACCTGCTGATAATTCAGACACCGAGCTACATATGCAACAATATCCTTCTTCATCCTCCTCCACCAATAATGCTACCGCAAGTCCTGATACATCTTAGCGGCGCCCGGATGGATAAAATACCGGGAACTATGGGCCTCCTCTAGAATCAACTCACGAAGCTCATCCACGTTAGGCACACAAACTCGACCCTGCATCATCAAGACTCCATCATCACCAACTATAACCTTCTTGGCACCTCCATGCCGCATTGTGTCCCTAAGACAAGTAAATGAGGATCATCATATTGTCGATCCCTAATAGCCTCAAATTAATGAAGAACGAGCGACTGTGCAAGCTAGAACATGGCTAGGCTCAGAAACATCTAACCTCACGAACTGATTAGCCAAAGCCTAAAGATCCAAAGCAAGCGGCTTCTCACCGACTGGAATATATGCAAGGCTACCCATACTAGCCGACTTCCTACTCAAAGCATCGGCCACCACATTGGCCTTCCTCGGATGAAACAAGATGGTGATATCATAGTCTTTCAATAGCTCCAACCACCTCCTCTGCCTCAAATTTAGTTCCTTCTGCTTGAACAAATATTGCAAACTCTTGTGATCTGTAAACACCTCACACGACATGCCATATAAATAGTGCCTCCAAAAGCGCGTGAACACTGGTTGCTAACTCTAAATCATGAACTAGATAATTCTTCTCGTGAATCTTCAACTGCCACGAAGCATATGCAATAACCTTGTCATTCTGCATCAACACCGCACCAAGTCCAATACGAGATGCGTCACAATATACTATATATGGACCTAAACCTATGGGAAAAACCAACACCAACACTGTATTCAAAGCTGTCTTGAGCTTCTAAATGCTCGCCTCACACTCGTCCGACCACCTAAACTGGGCACCCTTCTAGGTCAACCTAGTCACCGGGGTTACTATAGATGAAAATCCTTCCATAAACCGACGGTAATAACCCGCCAAACCCAAGAAACTCTGGATCTCTGTAGCTGATGTGGGTCTAGGCCAGTCCTTGACTGCCTCTATCTTCTTCGGATCCACCTGAATACCCTCTGTTGATACAACGTGACCCAAGAAGGCAATTGAACTCAACCAAAACTCACACTTCAAAAACTTAGCATATAACTAACTGTCTCTCAAAGTCTGAAGAATGACTCAAAGATACTTCTCATGATCCTCTCGGCTGTGGGAGTAGATCAAAATATCGTCAATAAAGACAATCATGAAGGAATCTAGACAGGGCTTGAACACTTGGTTCATCAAATCCATAAAAGTTATTATATCGTTTGTCAACCCAAATGATATTACTAAGAACTCATAATGCTCGTACCGAGTGCGAAAAGGTGTCTTAGGTACATCGGATGCCCTAATCCTCAATTGATGGTAGCTAGATCTCAAATCAATCTTCAAAAACACTTTGGCACCCTGAAGCTGATCAAATAAGTCATCAATCCTTGGCAACGGATACTTATTCTTGATGGTAACTTTGTTCAACTGTCGATAATCAATACACATCCTCATTGACCCATCCTTCTTCTTAACGAGCAACACCGGTACACCCCAAGGCTAGACACTAGGTCTAATAAAGCCCTTATCAAGCAAGTCTTGCAGTTGCTCCTTCAATCTTTTCAACTCTGGTGGGGCCATATGATATGGCGGAATAGAAATGGGCTGAGCGCCCGGAGCCAAATCAACGCAATAGCCGATATCCCTGTCGGGTGGCATCCCAGGCAAGTTTGCAGGAAAAACCTCTGGAAACCCCCGAACAACTGACATGGATTCCATAGAAGGAACCTTAGCACTAGAATCGGACATACGCCAAACAAGCCAAACACCCCTTCTCGACCATACACTAAGCCTTCATATACGAGATAACCCTACTGGTAGAATGACCTGGAGTCCCTCTCCACTCCAATCGAGGTAACCCCGGCAATGCTAAGGTCACGGTCTTGGCATAACAATCCAATATGGCATGATAAGGTGACAGCCAATCCATCCCTAAAATGACATAAAATCCACCATATCGAGAAGTAGGAGGTATACACGGGTCTCAAGACCCTTAATAATAACCACACATGAGTGATAGACACGATCTACAACAATACAATCACCCACTAGTGTGGACACATGTACAGAAGTACTCAGAGAATCACGAGGCACAACCAAATACGTAGCAAAATAAGATGACACATAGGATTATGTAGACCCTGGATCAAAAAGAACCGAAGTATCTCTACTGCAAATTCAGACCATACCTATGATAACGGCATCGGATGCCTCAGCCCCAGGCCTGGCTGGGAAGGCATAACATCGGGGCTGGGCCCCACCACTTTAAACTATGTACCTAGGACGGCCTACTGATGGCTGGCCTCCACCTCTAGCTGCCTGACCTCCACCCTAACACCTCTACCTCTACCTTTAGCTGTCTGACCCTCCCCTTAGCTGGCTGAGCAGGCGGTGGAACACCCGGTGCCTGAACAATGGCGCGAGAACCCTAATGCTAAGAAATGCTCGACGCTCGAGGGCAAAATCTAGCAATGTTCCTCGGATCGCCACAAGTATAACAAGTCAGCGGCTGTTGGGACTACTGACTCTAAAACTGACCCTGATGGCCTGAGTAACCACCCTGAAAACTCTGGAGTGGAGGTGCACTGATAGGAGTTGTTGATGCACTATAAGGTAGCTGATCTGAATATTGCATATGAGAACCACGGCCACCTGGAGCACCATGAGAAGCCTGTAGTGCTAAATAAAATAGCCTGGGAGGATAGCCCCTACCAAAAGAATCCCTGCCTCCAGACGAGGCACCACTGAATCTGCCAAAATGACGAGGCCTCTTATCAGACCCCTGACTGCTCCCCTAAACAAGAACCATCTCAACCCACCTGGCCACATTAACCGCATCCTGAAAAGAAATCTTGCTCCCTGTCTTCTTGGCCATCTGCAATCGAATAGGCTGAGTGAGTCCCTCAATGAACCTCCTCTCTCTCTCTCTCTCTCTCTCTCTCTCTCTCTCTCTCTCTCTCTCTCTCTCTCGGTGGGGAGTATAAGAAGAGCATGACAAGCCAAATCAACAAACCTAGTCTCATACTAGGTGACAGTCATAGGACCTTGCTGGAGGTGCTCAAACTACCTCCGATAATCCTCTCTCTGAGTGATAGGGAGAAACTTTTCCAAAAATAGCAGAGAGAACTGATCCCACGTCAAAGAAAGCGACCCAGCTAGTCTGGCCAAACAATAATCTCTCCACCATTTCTTGGCAGAACCTGACAGACGAAAAGTAGCAATGTCGACCCCATTGGTTCCCAATACCCCCATATTCCATAGAACCTCGTGACAACTGTCCAAATAATTCTGAAGATTCTCTGAAGATGTACTGCCATAGGTAGTAGTAAAAAACTTGGTGAACTTGTCCAGCCTCCACAAGGCATCAGCAGACATAGCTGACCTATCACTGGTCTGTGCCACAACACCTAGTAGAACTACCCCAATTGGTTGAGCTGCTGGAGTCTAAAACTGGGGAGCCATCTGCTCCAGAGAGCGAGTAGTAGGAGTCTGGGCTCCTCCTCTAATCTGAGAGACGGTTGGTGCTACAGGAAATATGCCTACCTGAGTGACACTCTCCATAAGGCCCACTAGATGGACTAGAGTATCCTGGAGTACCGGGGTGGCAATGAACCCCTCTGGAACCTGAGCTAGCCCTATTGGAATGGTCTGGCTAAAACCTCATCCTCAAAATCTACCTGAGGCTCTACCGTTGGTGCTGCTGCTCGAGCTCTGGGATGAGCCCTGCCTCTGCCTCGGACTCTAGCTCTGTCTTGGCCTCTGCCCCTCGAAGAAGCTGCCATTGGGGGCTCGGGCTATTGGTCAGGTGATAAAGCGGTACGTGTTCTCACCATCTGCGAAAGAATATAGTGAAAGTCCAATTAGCATTAAGGAATCAAGTCGCACGACAGGAAAGATAGATGTGAAGTTTTTCCTAAACTCTGTAGCCTCTAGGGGATAAGCACAAATGTCTCTGTACCAATCCCTCAGACTCTACCTAGCTTGTTCATGAATTGTGAGACCTAGGCAACCTAGAGCTTTGATACCAACTTGTCACGACCCAGATTTTCCACCTTCGGGAATCGTGATGGCGCCTACTCGTGAAAGTTAGGAAAGCCGACAGTTACAGTTTTTCAACTATTATTATTAACCAAACAGGTACAAATAATAATTAAAACAAAATAACTAAGAAATGAGGAAGTAATATAACAGTGCCACAACTCAAGTACATAGTTACCCCTAGATCTGGTGTCACAATCCACGAACAACTAAGATTTACTACAAATACAAGTCTGAAAGAAGTACAACTGTTCTTGAAATAGAAGAGACAGAAGAAACTAAAGCGTGGAAAGGGGACTTCAGGATCTGCGAACGCCAGTAGATCTACCTTGGTCTCCTTAGACTGAAGGCAGCAACCTCAAGCTACTCACTAGGTCCGGTACTGAAATCTGCATAAAAGTGCAGAGTGCAGTAGCAGTACAACCGACCCGATGTATTGGTAAGTGTCGAGCCTAACCTCGGTGAAGTAGTGACGAGGCTAAGACATGACAACCATATAAACCTATGCAGTTAAATCATATATGAATAGAACAATAATAACATGAAATAACAGATAAAGATGGGAAGGGGAACATGCTGCGGGGACTATCAAATTCTAACAGTAATTCAATAGAGAAGTATAATGAACATCATATTTGTATCAACAGGAATAATGAAACAGTAATATATGCACGGCATCACCCTTCGTGCTTTTACTCTAGTTCTCGCCATAATAAGCAACAGAAATGGCACAGCATCACCCTTCGTGCATTAACTCTCATAATCATGGCATGGCATCACCCTTTGTGCATTGAATCTCATAAGCATGGCACGGTATCACCCTTCGTGCATTAACTCTCACAATATTAGCACGGCATCACCCTTCGTGCATTAACACTCATAATATCGGCACGGCATCACTCTTCGTGCATTAACACTCAAAATATCGGCATGGCATCACCCTTCATGCATTAACACTCAAAATATCGGTACGGCGTCACCCTTCGTGCGTTACACTCTTCCTCACCTAAACAATAGAAACAATACATCCCGGCAAGGGAATCAAGAATAGAGACAATAACATCTCGGCAAGGGAATCAGCTATAACCAATCTCATTTCAACAGTTAACTCCATGAAATAAGTCTCAACTTGAGTCAATACTCAACAATGGTCAATTACCAGGAAAAATATCACAAGTCTCGTTCAACATGGATAATCATCAGTTTAAGCATGAACAGTACATAATAAGAGTCACAACAGTCACAACAAAAGACTCACTTGCATACTCGACACCAACGTATAGATACTCGTTATCACACCTATACGTCGTACTCAACACTAACACGTAACAAATAAGACCACAACACATATTCCCTAAAGATAAGGTTAGACCAAACATTTACCTCAGATCATCGGACAAAATCAAGCCTCAATTACCGCTTTACCTCTCGGTTCCACTTCCAATCCGCTTGTATCTAGTCATAATTTACTTAATAACATCAATAAATGCTAAATAAACCAATTCTAATTCATGAATATAGATTTTCCAATGTTTTCCCAAAAAGTCAAAAATCGACCCCGGCCAGCTTAGTCAAAACTCGAAGTTCGAACCAAAACTCGATTACTCATTCACCAACGAACTCAAATATGCAATTGGTTTTGAAATTTGAGCCACAAATTGAGGTCCAAATCCCCTAAATCTGAAAATCCTAATTTCTACCCAAGAACACCCAATTTCCCATGAAAACCCCTAGATTTTGAGATGAAATCATGTAAAAAGATGAATTAGATTGAAGAAGATGAGTTAGAAATCACTTACCTATGGTTTGAAGAAGTTTGGGTCTTTGAAAAATCGCCTAGGGATGTTTAGGGTTCGAAATTTTGAAGAATGAAGTGAAAATCCCGTCCAAAAGATGTTTTGATCAGGTGCAGATGTCGCAATTGAGACAGGAGCTTCGCAATTGCGAACCTGCTGCATGTCTGCTCCTCTCGCAATTGCGAGCATTTCGTCTCAATTGCGATGACTGGCCCCTCCCTTATGATATTACCCATAACCATACAAACTCAAACATATGATTTATTCTCAATTCCATGCCCAAATTCGTGGGCAAAATTCAAAAACACCAATTTCTAGGTTTTTCTTCAAAATCCCAAAATTCTACAAATTTTCATGTCTAAATCCATATATAATCGAAGTATTTAACTCACAACTAGTAGAAATCAATTACTTCATGTTTGATGATGAAAATGGCACTCCAAAATTGCTCCAAAATCGGCTCTCATAGAAGAAGTGAAGTGAAAATGAGCCAAACCCCCGATTTAAAATAAACTCACTGCCTAGGAGACCCTCCTTCGCGAACGCGGCAACACCCTCATGTTTGTGAAGGCCAATTTGCACTGCCTCCGGAAATCCTTCTTCGCGAACGCGGCAAGTCCCTCGCATTGGCGAAGCACAATCCGCCTCAGCCCCATATTTACTTTACGCGAACGCGGGGCAGGGATCGTGAACGCGAAGCACCACTGACTAACCTTTCACGAACACGACCCTCCTGTCGCGAACGCGAAGAACAAAAAGGCCCCAGTCTACTTCCTTCTTCGCGAACGCGTGAGGCCCTTTGCGTTCGCGAAGAACAAAACCAGCACCGGCTAACAGCAACAGCAGCTCAACCAAGAATTGGTCTGAAACCACCCCGAAACACACCCGAGGCCCCCAGGACCCCGTCCAATTATACCAACATGTCCCAAAACACATAAAGAACTTAGTCGAGCCATGAAATCACCTCACACAACATCAAAATCATGAATCACACCCCAAGTCGAGCTTAATGGGCTCTAGAACTTCAAACTTCTACATTCGATGCCGAAACCTATCAAACCATGTCCAATTGACCTCAACTTTTGCACACAAGTCATATTTGACATTACAGACCTACTCCAACTTTCGAAATCGGATTACGACCCCGATATCAAAAAGTTCACTTCCGGTCAAACTTCACAAAAACCTTCAAATTTCTAACTTTCGCCAAATGGCCCCAAAATGACCTACGGACCTCCGAATACACTTCCGGACATGCTCCCATACCAGAATCACTATACGAAGCTATGCCCAGACTTCGAATCCCAAACAGACATCGATAACATTGAAATGAAATTCAACTCAAATTTATGAATTTCTTCCAAAATGCAAATTTTTACAATAGACACTGAAATGCTCCTAGGTCATCCAAAACTCGATCCGAACATACGCCCAAGTCCGAAATCATCACATGAACCTATCTGAACCTTCAAACCCTAATTTTGAGGTCATTTACTCAAAAATCTAACCTTAGTCAATTCTTCCAACTTGAAGCTTCCGAAATGAGAATTCTCTTTTCAAATCAACTCTAAACTTCTGTAATTCCAGTTCCGACCACGCGTACAAGTGATAAGACCTTAAGTGAGGCTTCTCATGGCCTCAAACCACCAAACAATGTGCTAGAGCTGAAAATGAACGGTCGGATCATTATAGTAAGTGTTGTGGTTAACCCTTACTTGAGGGATTAGGACTTATTTGTCTACTTCCTACGTGCTTAAATGTGAGGGTACAACGTATATGTGAGATGACGAGTACTTATGCGTTGTTGTTGGATTAAAGCATGCGGGTGGGACTTGTTTCTGTGTAATTTACTGTCTTCTTTGATTATGATATCCATGCTTAGACTAGTTTATTACTTAATTTATCGTTCTTTCCACATTTATGAACTATTTGTGCTAATTGAGTATTCATTTTGGAATTTGAGGTTTGGTATTTTGGAATTGTTGTTGACATAAAGTTTATTCTCACTTATTCTATCTCCCAATTATTATATATTCATTGGTACATGGTAAGGGAGAGTATTAAAGCATGAAGGATGATATCGTGCCATTTATTGTTTCATTTACTGATTAATACATGGTGAGGAAGACAGTAAAAGCAGGAAGGGTGTTGTCGTACCATATTTATCGTTTCATGGAGAGATTGAAAGTAAAAGTACGAAGCGTGATGTCGTGCTAGTATTATTATTTCATGGTGAGGTTGAGAGTAAAAGCATGATAGGTGATGTCGTGCCATCTTTATTCATTATGTTTATTCGTTCTATTATAGGTTGATGGTTTATTGACCATTTCATGTTGTCATTTTCAGTTGTAGTTACCGTATCTGGTACCCCCTTTCGCATGTACCCTCCCAATAGTATGTGTTTGCTCTCTATTTGTTGTTATGTTGCACGTATATCTTTGTTCATATAGGTTTAATTACATGGGTGTCCTGTCATAACCTCGTCACTACATTGTCGAGGTTAGGCTCGACACTTACGGAATACATTGGGTCGGTTGTACTCATACTAAACTCTGTACTTCTTGTGCAGATTTTGGTATTGGTCCTAGTTGTACGTGAAGTGCATCAGCTCGATTTAGATTATTTGGAGACTCGAGGTAGATCTGCTGGCATCCACAGACCTTGAAGTACCCTTTCCTCTTTCCTTATTTACTATTAATTTCATTCGAGATAGTTGTATTTATTTCAGACTCTATGTATAGAACCTCTAGAAACTTGTATACTTATGACTCCAGATCCAAATTATATTTTGATATGCTAGTTATTATACTACTTCACACTTCGTTTTAGTTTCATTTCTGTTTAATTGGTTAAATTGTTCGAAGTAGTTAAAATTGGCAAAGAATTACTCTAATGTTGGCTTGCCTAGTGAGTGAAATGTTAGGCGCCATTACGGTCCCGAAGGTAAAAATTCTAGGTCGTGACAGTGGTAGCTATAGCAATGGTAGTGGTGGCTACAGAGAAGAGGATGCTGGTAGTGAAAAAGGAATCGCTAATGGAGAAAAAGAAAAAGAAAAAATCCAAAAATAGAGAAAAGGAAAATTAAAATAATATTGATGTGGTGTCACATGATTGGTGCGCGTGTTCACATACATTTTATAGGTAATTGTTACAACTCCAATGCGGTAATTATGTATTATCTCAACTATAAAATCCAACTTTTTCTAACATAAAACAAACCATGTTATTTACTTGTACTATTCCCACTTCTCGGATGTGGTTCTATTTAGTTCCCAACTTCTTCTCTTATTATTTTTAATTTTCCATTATCAAATAAAAATATTAAGTAATATATACATAAGATTTTGAAGTCAACTAATTAAGCTTTTTGTTTTGGTAAATCATCCACGATACAAACATATACCAAAATAACTCTCACTAGGATTCATAGGATGAAGGGTTGTAGTTGAGGAGAGCTAACTAACAAAAGGGTAAAATTGTGAGAAAAACGTGAATTGAGTGAAAACAAAAGGTAAATTTCACAAATGATCATATATTTATGCTTTTTAACATAAAAATTACTTTCATCAATTCACACAAAAATCACAATTGTGAAAAAATACAACTTCTGACGCAATATCTTTTACTCCATAAGTTTTATTTTTTATTTTAAATCTAATAAATATTGATCAAAGAGCGTGAATTTGCTTTTTAATAACTACTCTCTACATGATACAACTTTAGGAAAGCGTCGAACACTTTTTAGGTTTAGCAGTACTTTTTGTTTTATTAATAAAATGTGAAAGTTACGAACAAGTCTCATAAAATAAGTAAAATGTGTGTAAAGAACTTTTAATTATTGATAATATATCAGACACATATTTAATAATAACTACTAATATGCACACAATATTCGTACCCAACTGTTCCTATAAAGTTTGAACGACCGTTTACCTTCTGTAAAATGTTGCTTCTATAATACTTTTGTATAATGAAGCAAGTAGTAGAACAAACCTAACAAAAATTACTAGAGTGGATCCACTCCCTAAAAATAATTAAAATGATTATCATTTTTGAACTTGAAATTTTTTTAAATTTTTTATATCGTAGCGCAAACATATTTTTGAACAATATTTATATTATTTTCAAAAGTTTATTCTCCTTAAAACAAGAGACATGCATAACGCGCGTACACTAAGTCTAGTTTGTTAATGTAAGCGACAAAATATCGTCGTTTTTATCCTTTCACATCATATTTGTCATGTTCTCCAACTTAGTAACCTAAATTCTCATTAAACGACGTTTATATGTTACATGTAACATAAGTTTACAAGTATAAGAACAAAATAAAAAAAATAAAAAATAAAAAAAGAACTACAGAAAACAAAAAGAGAGGAAACTATGAAAATCTAGTGTGGATGTCGAAAATTATATTGGATCAAAACTCCAAATATATTTGGGCTAGACTATTAAGTTGGATACCTACAAGACAAGCCCATTTATGTTGTCAACGACAAAGGGTCATATATTCTCTTTGAAAGAATTTCAAAAATCCCATAAACTCCTGAAATTTTCACAAAAATATCAAGATATCAAATAATATCTTTCTCAAGTCCGATCGTTTTTCCCCAATATCAACTCGGTGCGGTTGGATGCTTCTTGATAATCAAATACTTCAAGAAGAAAATTCACATTGTTTACCCTTAAAAATAGATAATAATTGAATTTATACGCGGTTTTAAGGATACGTGAGTTAATCTAATACAAATAATTTATGACGTTAGATAAGCAATTAAAATATAGAGTAAATAACCAAACCAATGATGATACTGAATTGAGGCTCGGTCAAAGGCTTAATAAGAAGCTCGCATTCAGTTTCGAACCAATGCTTATGAAAACTTATGAACCAAAACAAGAACTTTAAACAACCTTTAGAAATACAAAAAAAAAAATAGATGTATATTATCTTGGTATGTGTATTACAGAGTGTCCCTTGAATAGTAAACCTCCCCTTTATAAAGTAGGGGAGTTTTACTCTAAGTACAATACTAAGAAAGGTAAAAATCCTCATTTTTGCTAATCATCGATATGCCGCTGATATGGGCCGAGATTTACGCCAGGATATCCGGTTGGACATGGATGTCACGGCCCTTTGTTAATCATGAGAGGTCGTTTGGTGATGCTTTCCGAGATCTCGTTATCCGAATCGGGTCCCGGGCACGGTCTCGATGGCTTCGGGGGCAGGTGTTTTATCCGAACTTTGATATGGGCGGCTCCCGACTTCGACTTTGATTTTGATTCCTTGCAGTTATGCTCTCACTTCGTTCTCCCTATCGGGAAATCGGGATATTCATTACCCCGGTATTACCCGTATATAGATAGTCTCCATGTTTCTTATAGAGAAGGTTTGTCGAAACGATGAGAAAGGACAGATGTTTTCTGGCTCCTTCTTTTGTACGTTACAACATAAACGATACATAAGCCATTACGTCCCGTTAGTCACATCGTTCTGACTTCGGATAAGTGTCAACCATCAGCTGGTTGCCTCTGAATACGAAGCAACACAAATTTTCTCTATAAAAGCTTCTATCCTTTGCTTTTTTCCTACTTTCCGACCAAGCTTCTACCCTCACACTTTCAAGTTATCATCAACTTTCTTGAGACCTTCATATCTTCATCTTTATTCTTTAAACTTTCATAGTAATTTCCAGGTTTTTACCCAGATTTTCCCCAATTCATTATACTCAACTCTTCATCCTTCAAACTTATTCTTCTTTCTACAAATTTTCACATTTTTTCAGATAGAAATGGCTAAAACATCTAAATCAGTTCCTCAACAAGTTGCCTCTTCATCTTCCCAACCGACCACCAGTACTGAGGCAGTTGTTCCTGAAGTAGTTACCCTTGAAACGGCTGCTCCCGAGGTGGCTGCTAACGAACCGTCTCTCGAGCCTCCTTTAAAAATATTTATTCACAGGGCTGCTCAATTGCAGATGACTTTAAGGTTAAGAAACCCTCGTGCAAATAGGACCAGGGTAAAGGAACATCAAGGTACATATGCTCAGTGACCAAAGATGTCCTTCCTATGGTCTGAAAGGACTGCAATTGGGAAGGTAAGGACGTTGTAGTCCCCAGACCCGAGGACGCTATTACTATCCATGTGGAGGGGTATTCAAGTATTTACACTTACCCCTTTACACTAGGCCCGGTGGACCCGGTTGTTTTAGATTTTTGCAAGAGGTACAAAGTGTGCCTCGGAAAAATCCATCTGTCTCTATGGAGAATCGTAATCCTTCTTCGTTATTTTGTGAATAAGACCGAGTCTCGTCAGTTTACCATCGATCATCTACTCTGTTTATACAGTCCCCCAAATTTTCTGAGAGGGACTGATAAAGCTTACTTGCCTGTCCAGCAAGACCCCATTTCTTAGCATTGATGAAGATGGAGAACGGGGCTGGTAGGGACGCTTTGTTCGGGTGAAAATTGAAGACTTGATCCCTCCCGAGTTCATGCAATTCCCTGAGAAGTGGAATACATCTCGTAAGTGCAGTCTCTCCTTAACCATCAATCTTTTCTTCATTTTCTTTCTTCTTATTCATACTTGTGGTTGTGTCGCGGTTTCCAAATGCGGTCCCCCAGCTAAAGGAGTGGATCGAGGTCATTTGCACACAGTTGACCTATTCCAATCGCACATGGTGCAAGCTTTTGAAGGGCCGATGGGAGGCCCGTTCTCATGGCAAGGTCTTTCCCCGAACATTTAATACCATGCTTTTTAACTTACATCATACAGACTTTCTTCCCCCCCCCCCCCACCCCCTTCTTTTTTTGTAGGTTTGCCTAAGATCACCGAACTTAAGCCTTTAGAAAGGGACGAGGACGTGTCCTTATTTGTTGATCCCCTCATTACGGGACAGCCTAGGGCTGCCGTGGGGGAAAAGAAGAAAAAGAAATGAAAGGCTTCAGGCTCCCCGAGCTCTGTGCTAAAGCCAAAGAAAAGAGTGGCTCGTGAGCCCAAGAAGAGCTCCAGTTCTCGGGTGCTGGATTTTGATTAGCTTCTTCGGCTCAAAGACGAGCCCAAAGAAGATGACATTTTTAGTGCCCATGGATCGACCCTTCCTGAGGAGCAGTAAGTAGCCAGGGGGAGATTCGTGAGGCCACCTCCCTCAAACTTGGGAGATTGATGTTGATACAGGGACTGAGACCCCCCCCCCCAGGATGTCGGCTCCACTCCGAAGGAAGCACCCGGTGTAATAGAGATTTCGGGGACGCCCTCCTACACCAAGTCTATGCTCGAGGAGGCCCAAGCAGGAAAAGAGAAGGCCAATAAAAAGGTCTATGGCGTGGGCGATCCCATTTATTCCTTTTTTAATGGTGTGGACTCGTCCGCATTGGAAGATTTTTTCGGGCTGGGTGACCTGGAAGTTATGAAGAAGGACACATCCTCGGAAGATGGCGGGCCAAGTTCAAGCCCGAAATTGATCAATCAGTTCCCTGCTCCGATTGTGGACCCTGGTCGCAAGAGATCGGTTATTCTTACTGTCCTAGAGGATGCTCGGGTTTTGTCTGCTCCCGTGAAAATTGCCAACTATCTTTGATGCATGGTGACCAAGGAGGACCGGGCAAAAATGAATAAGGTGAATGTTCCATGCCTTCTCAACAAGCTGCAGCAGGCGCTGAACTAGGTAAGGCATCATTACGTCCTTTGAACTTTACTTAGATTTTGATATTTCTCATGTTTTTCACCGTTTTGTAGGTCTTGTACTTCATCATGAGAGCTTACTCCGGTACCAGGTCGAGGTCAATCAGCCCGAGATCGAGGTAAAGGAGCAGGCCCAAAAAAAAGGATATGCACAAGCTCCTCATTGAGCTATAAGAAGGGTCCAACAAGGACCTTAAAGTCGGGCTGGATAGGGCTCAGAAGGAAGCTTCGACCCTGAGGCGGGATCATGCCGACCTGGTCGAAAATGTAAAGGTCTTTGAAGTTACAAACAAGGAACTTTGGAAATTGAGCATTGGTCATATTCCTCATACGGACAGGATACTACTGGCCCACCAGGAAAAAGGATGCTGCAAACTTCGTGGGGAAATGCGAACAGTGTCAAAAGTACGCCCTAATGATTCACCAAACAGGCGAACACCTCCACTCGGTCACCACCCCTTGGCCGTTCATCAAATGGGGTATGGACATCGTGGACCACCTCCTAGCAAGGTGAGGTAATGTACGATTCCTTTTGGTTTTAAATGACTATTTCTCTAAATGGGTGGAAGCAGGAGAATTCACCCATTTATGGGAACATGAGGTAATTACCTTTATATGGAGAAACATCATATGGCAATTCGGGCTACCCAAGGAAAACAGTTGTGACAACGGACCCCGGTTCGTAGGAAAGAAAACTGCCAAATTCTTTGAAAAATGGCA